>NW_027364731.1:0-183374 GCF_046119375.1 Phyllobates terribilis
TTCCTGCTCCTCTTAGCATGATAAAGAAGATTCAAAGAGAGTGAGATGTCAGCTCCTTTCATTCAGTCAGTAGCTTCAAACATTTCTGGTATATGAATAACATGATGTTTTTCAATGGCAAAAATCAATGAATTTTGTAAATGCACAAACAGTAATTTCTCCGCATTGCAAGGTGCAATTCTGAAATTTTTTGCTTTTTCCTGCTCCTCTTAGCATGATAAAGAAGATTCAAAGAGAGTGAGATGCCAGTTCCTTTCATTCAGTCAGTAGCTTCAATCATTTCTGGACGTTTTTCAATGGCAAAAATCAATGAATATTGTAAATGCACAAACAGTAATTTCTCCGCATTGCAAGGTGCAATTCTGAAATTTTTTGCTTTTTCCTGCTCCTCTTAGCATGATAAAGAAGATTCAAAGAGAGTGAGATGCCAGCTCCTTTCATTCAGTCAGTAGCTTCAATCATTTCTGGTATATGAATAACATGATGTTTTTCAATGGCAAAAATCAATGAATATTGTAAATGCACAAACAGTAATTTCTCCGCATTGCAAGGTGCAATTCTGAAATTTTTTGCTTTTTCCTGCTCCTCTTAGCATGATAAAGAAGATTCAAAGAGAGTGAGATGCCAGCTCCTTTCATTCAGTCAGTAGCTTCAATCATTTCTGGACGTTTTTCAATGGCAAAAATCAATGAATATTGTAAATGCACAAACAGTAATTTCTCCGCATTGCAAGGTGCAATTCTGAAATTTTTTGCTTTTTCCTGCTCCTCTTAGCATGATAAAGAAGATTCAAAGAGAGTGAGATGCCAGCTCCTTTCATTCAGTCAGTAGCTTCAATCATTTCTGGACGTTTTTCAATGGCAAAAATCAATGAATATTGTAAATGCACAAACAGTAATTTCTCCGCATTGCAAGGTGCAATTCTGAAATTTTTTGCTTTTTCCTGCTCCTCTTAGCATGATAAAGAAGATTCAAAGAGAGTGAGATGTCAGCTCCTTTCATTCAGTCAGTAGCTTCAAACATTTCTGGTATATGAATAACATGATGTTTTTCAATGGCAAAAATCAATGAATTTTGTAAATGCACAAACAGTAATTTCTCCGCATTGCAAGGTGCAATTCTGAAATTTTTTGCTTTTTCCTGCTCCTCTTAGCATGATAAAGAAGATTCAAAGAGAGTGAGATGCCAGTTCCTTTCATTCAGTCAGTAGCTTCAATCATTTCTGGACGTTTTTCAATGGCAAAAATCAATGAATATTGTAAATGCACAAACAGTAATTTCTCCGCATTGCAAGGTGCAATTCTGAAATTTTTTGCTTTTTCCTGCTCCTCTTAGCATGATAAAGAAGATTCAAAGAGAGTGAGATGCCAGCTCCTTTCATTCAGTCAGTAGCTTCAATCATTTCTGGTATATGAATAACATGATGTTTTTCAATGGCAAAAATCAATGAATATTGTAAATGCACAAACAGTAATTTCTCCGCATTGCAAGGTGCAATTCTGAAATTTTTTGCTTTTTCCTGCTCCTCTTAGCATGATAAAGAAGATTCAAAGAGAGTGAGATGCCAGCTCCTTTCATTCAGTCAGTAGCTTCAATCATTTCTGGACGTTTTTCAATGGCAAAAATCAATGAATATTGTAAATGCACAAACAGTAATTTCTCCGCATTGCAAGGTGCAATTCTGAAATTTTTTGCTTTTTCCTGCTCCTCTTAGCATGATAAACAAGATTCAAAGAGAGTGAGATGCCAGCTCCTTTCATTCAGTCAGTAGCTTCAATCATTTCTGGTATATGAATAACATGATGTTTTTCAATGGCAAAAATCAATGAATATTGTAAATGCACAAACAGTAATTTCTCCGCATTGCAAGGTGCAATTCTGAATTTTTTTGCTTTTTCCTGCTCCTCTTAGCATGATAAAGAAGATTCAAAGAGAGTGAGATGCCAGCTCCTTTCATTCAGTCAGTAGCTTCAATCATTTCTGGACGTTTTTCAATGGCAAAAATCAATGAATATTGTAAATGCACAAACAGTAATTTCTCCGCATTGCAAGGTGCAATTCTGAAATTTTTCGCTTTTTCCTGCTCCTCTTAGCATGATAAACAAGATTCAAAGAGAGTGAGATGCCAGCTCCTTTCATTCAGTCAGTAGCTTCAATCATTTCTGGACGTTTTTCAATTGCAAAAATCAATGAATATTGTAAATGCACAAACAGTAATTTCTCCGCATTGCAAGGTGCAATTCTGAAATTTTTTGCTTTTTCCTGCTCCTCTTAGCATGATAAAGAAGATTCAAAGAGAGTGAGATGCCAGCTCCTTTCATTCAGTCAGTAGCTTCAAACATTTCTGGTATATGAATAACATGATGTTTTTCAATGGCAAAAATCAATGAATATTGTAAATGCACAAACAGTAATTTCTCCGCATTGCAAGGTGCAAGTCTGAAATTTTTTGCTTTTTCCTGCTCCTCTTAGCATGATAAAGAAGATTCAAAGAGAGTGAGATGCCAGCTACTTTCATTCAGTCAGTAGCTTCAATCATTTCTGGACGTTTTTCAATGGTAAAAATCAATGAATATTGTAAATGCACAAACAGTAATTTCTCCACATTGCAAGGTGCAATTCTGAAATTTTTTGCTTTTTCCTGCTCCTCTTAGCATGATAAAGAAGATTCAAAGAGAGTGAGATGTCAGCTCCTTTCATTCAGTCAGTAGCTTCAAACATTTCTGGTATATGAATAACATGATGTTTTTCAATGGCAAAAATCAATGAATTTTGTAAATGCACAAACAGTAATTTCTCCGCATTGCAAGGTGCAATTCTGAAATTTTTTGCTTTTTCCTGCTCCTCTTAGCATGATAAAGAAGATTCAAAGAGAGTGAGATGCCAGTTCCTTTCATTCAGTCAGTAGCTTCAATCATTTCTGGACGTTTTTCAATGGCAAAAATCAATGAATATTGTAAATGCACAAACAGTAATTTCTCCGCATTGCAAGGTGCAATTCTGAAATTTTTTGCTTTTTCCTGCTCCTCTTAGCATGATAAAGAAGATTCAAAGAGAGTGAGATGCCAGCTCCTTTCATTCAGTCAGTAGCTTCAATCATTTCTGGTATATGAATAACATGATGTTTTTCAATGGCAAAAATCAATGAATATTGTAAATGCACAAACAGTAATTTCTCCGCATTGCAAGGTGCAATTCTGAAATTTTTTGCTTTTTCCTGCTCCTCTTAGCATGATAAAGAAGATTCAAAGAGAGTGAGATGCCAGCTCCTTTCATTCAGTCAGTAGCTTCAATCATTTCTGGACGTTTTTCAATGGCAAAAATCAATGAATATTGTAAATGCACAAACAGTAATTTCTCCGCATTGCAAGGCGCAATTCTGAAATTTTTTGCTTTTTCCTGCTCCTCTTAGCATGATAAAGAAGATTCAAAGAGAGTGAGATGCCAGCTCCTTTCATTCAGTCAGTAGCTTCAATCATTTCTGGACGTTTTTCAATGGCAAAAATCAATGAATATTGTAAATGCACAAACAGTAATTTCTCCGCATTGCAAGGTGCAATTCTGAAATTTTTTGCTTTTTCCTGCTCCTCTTAGCATGATAAAGAAGATTCAAAGAGAGTGAGATGTCAGCTCCTTTCATTCAGTCAGTAGCTTCAAACATTTCTGGTATATGAATAACATGATGTTTTTCAATGGCAAAAATCAATGAATTTTGTAAATGCACAAACAGTAATTTCTCCGCATTGCAAGGTGCAATTCTGAAATTTTTTGCTTTTTCCTGCTCCTCTTAGCATGATAAAGAAGATTCAAAGAGAGTGAGATGCCAGCTCCTTTCATTCAGTCAGTAGCTTCAATCATTTCTGGACGTTTTTCAATGGCAAAAATCAATGAATATTGTAAATGCACAAACAGTAATTTCTCCGCATTGCAAGGTGCAATTCTGAAATTTTTTGCTTTTTCCTGCTCCTCTTAGCATGATAAACAAGATTCAAAGAGAGTGAGATGCCAGCTCCTTTCATTCAGTCAGTAGCTTCAATCATTTCTGGACGTTTTTCAATGGCAAAAATCAATGAATATTGTAAATGCACAAACAGTAATTTCTCCGCATTGCAAGGTGCAATTCTGAAATTTTTTGCTTTTTCCTGCTCCTCTTAGCATGATAAAGAAGATTCAAAGAGAGTGAGATGCCAGATCCTTTCATTCAGTCAGTAGCTTCAAACATTTCTGGTATATGAATAACATGATGTTTTTCAATGGCAAAAATCAATGAATATTGTAAATGCACAAACAGTAATTTCTCCGCATTGCAAGGTGCAAGTCTGAAATTTTTTGCTTTTTCCTGCTCCTCTTAGCATGATAAAGAAGATTCAAAGAGAGTGAGATGCCAGCTACTTTCATTCAGTCAGTAGCTTCAATCATTTCTGGACGTTTTTCAATGGTAAAAATCAATGAATATTGTAAATGCACAAACAGTAATTTCTCCACATTGCAAGGTGCAATTCTGAAATTTTTTGCTTTTTCCTGCTCCTCTTAGCATGATAAAGAAGATTCAAAGAGAGTGAGATGCCAGCTCCTTTCATTCAGTCAGTAGCTTCAAACATTTCTGGTATATGAATAACATGATGTTTTTCAATGGCAAAAATCAATGAATATTGTAATTGCACAAACAGTAATTTCTCTGCATTGCAAGGTGCAATTCTGAAATTTTTTGCTTTTTCCTGCTCCTCTTAGCATGATAAAGAAGATTCAAAGAGAGTGAGATGCCAGCTACTTTCATTCAGTCAGTAGCTTCAATCATTTCTGGACGTTTTTCAATGGTAAAAATCAATGAATATTGTAAATGCACAAACAGTAATTTCTCCACATTGCAAGGTGCAATTCTGAAATTTTTTGCTTTTTCCTGCTCCTCTTAGCATGATAAAGAAGATTCAAAGAGAGTGAGATGCCAGCTCCTTTCATTCAGTCAGTAGCTTCAAACATTTCTGGTATATGAATAACATGATGTTTTTCAATGGCAAAAATCAATGAATATTGTAAATGCACAAACAGTAATTTCTCCGCATTGCAAGGTGCAATTCTGAAATTTTTTGCTTTTTCCTGCTCCTCTTAGCATGATAAAGAAGATTCAAAGAGAGTGAGATGCCAGCTCCTTTCATTCAGTCAGTAGCTTCAAACATTTCTGGTATATGAATAACATGATGTTTTTCAATGGCAAAAATCAATGAATATTGTAAATGCACAAACAGTAATTTCTCCGCATTGCAAGGTGCAATTCTGAAATTTTTTGCTTTTTCCTGCTCCTCTTAGCATGATAAAGAATATTCAAAGAGAGTGAGATGCCAGCTCCTTTCATTCAGTCAGTAGCTTCAATCATTTCTGGATGTTTTTCAATGGCAAAAATCAATGAATATTGTAAATGCACAAACTGTAATTTCTCCGCATTGCAAGGTGCAATTCTGAAATTTTTGGCTTTTTCCTGCTCCTCTTAGCATGATAAAGAAGATTCAAAGAGAGTGAGATGCCAGCTCCTTTCATTCAGTCAGTAGCTTCAATCATTTCTGGACGTTTTTCAATGGCAAAAATCAATGAATATTGTAAATGCACAAACAGTAATTTCTCCGCATTGCAAGGTGCAATTCTGAAATTTTTTGCTTTTTCCTGCTCCTCTTAGCATGATAAAGAAGATTCAAAGAGAGTGAGATGCCAGCTCCTTTCATTCAGTCAGTACGTTCAATCATTTCTGGATGTTTTTCAATGGCAAAAATCAATGAATATTGTAAATGCACAAACAGTAATTTCTCCGCATTGCAAGGTGCAATTCTGAAATTTTTTGCTTTTTCCCGCTCCTCTTAGCATGATAAAGAAGATTCAAAGAGATTGAGGTGCCAGCTCCTTTCATTCAGTCAGTAGCTTCAAACATTTCTGGTATATGAATAACATGTTTTTCAATGGCAAAAATCATTGAATATTGTAAATGCACAAACAGTAATTTCTCCGCATTGCAAGGTGCAATTCTGAAATTTTTTGATTTTTCCTGCTCCTCTTAGCATGATAAAGAAGATTCAAAGAGAGTGAGATGCCAGCTCCTTTCATTCAGTCAGTAGCTTCAATCATTTCTGGACGTTTTTCAGTGGCAAAAATCAATGAATATTGTAAATGCACAAACAGTAATTTCTCCGCATTGCAAGGTGCAATTCTGAAATTTTTTGCTTTTTCCTGCTCCTCTTAGCATGATAAAGAAGATTCAAAGAGAGTGAGATGCCAGCTCCTTTCATTCAGTCAGTAGCTTCAATCATTTCTGGACGTTTTTCAATGGCAAAAATCAATGAATATTGTAAATGCACAAACAGTAATTTCTCCGCATTGCAAGGTGCAATTCTGAAATTTTTTGCTTTTTCCTGCTCCTCTTAGCATGATAAAGAAGATTCAAAGAGAGTGAGATGCCAGCTCCTTTCATTCAGTCAGTAGCTTCAAACATTTCTGGTATATGAATAACATGATGTTTTTCAATGGCAAAAATCAATGAATATTGTAAATGCACAAACAGTAATTTCTCCGCATTGCAAGGTGCAAGTCTGAAATTTTTTGCTTTTTCCTGCTCCTCTTAGCATGATAAAGAAGATTCAAAGAGAGTGAGATGCCAGCTACTTTCATTCAGTCAGTAGCTTCAATCATTTCTGGACGTTTTTCAATGGTAAAAATCAATGAATATTGTAAATGCACAAACAGTAATTTCTCCACATTGCAAGGTGCAATTCTGAAATTTTTTGCTTTTTCCTGCTCCTCTTAGCATGATAAAGAAGATTCAAAGAGAGTGAGATGCCAGCTCCTTTCATTCAGTCAGTAGCTTCAAACATTTCTGGTATATGAATAACATGATGTTTTTCAATGGCAAAAATCAATGAATATTGTAAATGCACAAACAGTAATTTCTCCGCATTGCAAGGTGCAATTCTGAAATTTTTTGCTTTTTCCTGCTCCTCTTAGCATGATAAAGAAGATTCAAAGAGAGTGAGATGCCAGCTCCTTTCATTCAGTCAGTAGCTTCAAACATTTCTGGTATATGAATAACATGATGTTTTTCAATGGCAAAAATCAATGAATATTGTAAATGCACAAAGAGTAATTTCTCCGCATTGCAAGGTGCAATTCTGAAATTTTTTGCTTTTTCCTGCTCCTCTTAGCATGATAAAGAAGATTCAAAGAGAGTGAGATGCCAGCTCCTTTCATTCAGTCAGTAGCTTCAATCATTTCTGGACGTTTTTCAATGGCAAAAATCAATGAATATTGTAAATGCACAAACAGTAATTTCTCCGCATTGCAAGGTGCAATTCTGAAATTTTTTGCTTTTTCCTGCTCCTCTTAGCATGATAAAGAAGATTCAAAGAGAGTGAGATGCCAGCTCCTTTCATTCAGTCAGTAGCTTCAAACATTTCTGGTATATGAATAACATGATGTTTTTCAATGGCAAAAATCAATGAATATTGTAAATGCACAAACAGTAATTTCTCCGCATTGCAAGGTGCAAGTCTGAAATTTTTTGCTTTTTCCTGCTCCTCTTAGCATGATAAAGAAGATTCAAAGAGAGTGAGATGCCAGCTACTTTCATTCAGTCAGTAGCTTCAATCATTTCTGGACGTTTTTCAATGGTAAAAATCAATGAATATTGTAAATGCACAAACAGTAATTTCTCCACATTGCAAGGTGCAATTCTGAAATTTTTTGCTTTTTCCTGCTCCTCTTAGCATGATAAAGAAGATTCAAAGAGAGTGAGATGCCAGCTCCTTTCATTCAGTCAGTAGCTTCAAACATTTCTGGTATATGAATAACATGATGTTTTTCAATGGCAAAAATCAATGAATATTGTAATTGCACAAACAGTAATTTCTCTGCATTGCAAGGTGCAATTCTGAAATTTTTTGCTTTTTCCTGCTCCTCTTAGCATGATAAAGAAGATTCAAAGAGAGTGAGATGCCAGCTACTTTCATTCAGTCAGTAGCTTCAATCATTTCTGGACGTTTTTCAATGGTAAAAATCAATGAATATTGTAAATGCACAAACAGTAATTTCTCCACATTGCAAGGTGCAATTCTGAAATTTTTTGCTTTTTCCTGCTCCTCTTAGCATGATAAAGAAGATTCAAAGAGAGTGAGATGCCAGCTCCTTTCATTCAGTCAGTAGCTTCAAACATTTCTGGTATATGAATAACATGATGTTTTTCAATGGCAAAAATCAATGAATATTGTAAATGCACAAACAGTAATTTCTCCGCATTGCAAGGTGCAATTCTGAAATTTTTTGCTTTTTCCTGCTCCTCTTAGCATGATAAAGAAGATTCAAAGAGAGTGAGATGCCAGCTCCTTTCATTCAGTCAGTAGCTTCAAACATTTCTGGTATATGAATAACATGATGTTTTTCAATGGCAAAAATCAATGAATATTGTAAATGCACAAACAGTAATTTCTCCGCATTGCAAGGTGCAATTCTGAAATTTTTTGCTTTTTCCTGCTCCTCTTAGCATGATAAAGAATATTCAAAGAGAGTGAGATGCCAGCTCCTTTCATTCAGTCAGTAGCTTCAATCATTTCTGGATGTTTTTCAATGGCAAAAATCAATGAATATTGTAAATGCACAAACTGTAATTTCTCCGCATTGCAAGGTGCAATTCTGAAATTTTTGGCTTTTTCCTGCTCCTCTTAGCATGATAAAGAAGATTCAAAGAGAGTGAGATGCCAGCTCCTTTCATTCAGTCAGTAGCTTCAATCATTTCTGGACGTTTTTCAATGGCAAAAATCAATGAATATTGTAAATGCACAAACAGTAATTTCTCCGCATTGCAAGGTGCAATTCTGAAATTTTTTGCTTTTTCCTGCTCCTCTTAGCATGATAAAGAAGATTCAAAGAGAGTGAGATGCCAGCTCCTTTCATTCAGTCAGTACGTTCAATCATTTCTGGATGTTTTTCAATGGCAAAAATCAATGAATATTGTAAATGCACAAACAGTAATTTCTCCGCATTGCAAGGTGCAATTCTGAAATTTTTTGCTTTTTCCCGCTCCTCTTAGCATGATAAAGAAGATTCAAAGAGATTGAGGTGCCAGCTCCTTTCATTCAGTCAGTAGCTTCAAACATTTCTGGTATATGAATAACATGTTTTTCAATGGCAAAAATCATTGAATATTGTAAATGCACAAACAGTAATTTCTCCGCATTGCAAGGTGCAATTCTGAAATTTTTTGATTTTTCCTGCTCCTCTTAGCATGATAAAGAAGATTCAAAGAGAGTGAGATGCCAGCTCCTTTCATTCAGTCAGTAGCTTCAATCATTTCTGGACGTTTTTCAGTGGCAAAAATCAATGAATATTGTAAATGCACAAACAGTAATTTCTCCGCATTGCAAGGTGCAATTCTGAAATTTTTTGCTTTTTCCTGCTCCTCTTAGCATGATAAAGAAGATTCAAAGAGAGTGAGATGCCAGCTCCTTTCATTCAGTCAGTAGCTTCAATCATTTCTGGACGTTTTTCAATGGCAAAAATCAATGAATATTGTAAATGCACAAACAGTAATTTCTCCGCATTGCAAGGTGCAATTCTGAAATTTTTTGCTTTTTCCTGCTCCTCTTAGCATGATAAAGAAGATTCAAAGAGAGTGAGATGCCAGCTCCTTTCATTCAGTCAGTAGCTTCAAACATTTCTGGTATATGAATAACATGATGTTTTTCAATGGCAAAAATCAATGAATATTGTAAATGCACAAACAGTAATTTCTCCGCATTGCAAGGTGCAAGTCTGAAATTTTTTGCTTTTTCCTGCTCCTCTTAGCATGATAAAGAAGATTCAAAGAGAGTGAGATGCCAGCTACTTTCATTCAGTCAGTAGCTTCAATCATTTCTGGACGTTTTTCAATGGTAAAAATCAATGAATATTGTAAATGCACAAACAGTAATTTCTCCACATTGCAAGGTGCAATTCTGAAATTTTTTGCTTTTTCCTGCTCCTCTTAGCATGATAAAGAAGATTCAAAGAGAGTGAGATGCCAGCTCCTTTCATTCAGTCAGTAGCTTCAAACATTTCTGGTATATGAATAACATGATGTTTTTCAATGGCAAAAATCAATGAATATTGTAAATGCACAAACAGTAATTTCTCCGCATTGCAAGGTGCAATTCTGAAATTTTTTGCTTTTTCCTGCTCCTCTTAGCATGATAAAGAAGATTCAAAGAGAGTGAGATGCCAGCTCCTTTCATTCAGTCAGTAGCTTCAAACATTTCTGGTATATGAATAACATGATGTTTTTCAATGGCAAAAATCAATGAATATTGTAAATGCACAAAGAGTAATTTCTCCGCATTGCAAGGTGCAATTCTGAAATTTTTTGCTTTTTCCTGCTCCTCTTAGCATGATAAAGAAGATTCAAAGAGAGTGAGATGCCAGCTCCTTTCATTCAGTCAGTAGCTTCAATCATTTCTGGACGTTTTTCAATGGCAAAAATCAATGAATATTGTAAATGCACAAACAGTAATTTCTCCGCATTGCAAGGTGCAATTCTGAAATTTTTTGCTTTTTCCTGCTCCTCTTAGCATGATAAAGAAGATTCAAAGAGAGTGAGATGCCAGCTCCTTTCATTCAGTCAGTAGCTTCAATCATTTCTGGACGTTTTTCAATGGCAAAAATCAATGAATATTGTAAATGCACAAACAGTAATTTCTCCGCATTGCAAGGTGCAATTCTGAAATTTTTTGCTTTTTCCTGCTCCTCTTAGCATGATAAAGAAGATTCAAAGAGAGTGAGATGCCAGCTCCTTTCATTCAGTCAGTAGCTACAAACATTTCTGGTATATGAATAACATGATGTTTTTCAATGGCAAAAATCAATGAATATTGTAAATGCACAAACAGTAATTTCTCCGCATTGCAAGGTGCAATTCTGAAATTTTTTGCTTTTTCCTGCTCCTCTTAGCATGATAAAGAAGATTCAAAGAGAGTGAGATGCCAGCTCCTTTCATTCAGTCAATAGCTTCAATCATTTCTGGACGTTTTTCAATGGCAAAAATCAATGAATATTGTAAATGCACAAACAGTAATTTCTCCGCATTGCAAGGTGCAATTCTGAAATTTTTTGCTTTTTCCTGCTCCTCTTAGCATGATAAAGAAGATTCAAAGAGAGTGAGATGCCAGCTCCTTTCATTCAGTCAGTAGCTTCAATCATTTCTGGACGTTTTTCAATGGCAAAAATCAATGAATATTGTAAATGCACAAACAGTAATTTCTCCGCATTGCAAGGTGCAATTCTGAAATTTTTTGCTTTTTCCTGCTCCTCTTAGCATGACAAAGAAGATTCAAAGAGAGTAAGATGCCAGCTCCTTTCATTCAGTCAGTAGCTTCAATCATTTCTGGTATATGAATAACATGATGTTTTTCAATGGCAAAAATCAATGAATATTGTAACTGCACAAACAGTAATTTCTCCGCATTGCAAGGTGCAATTCTGAAATTTTTTGCTTTTTCCTGCTCCTCTTAGCATGATAAAGAAGATTCAAAGAGAGTGAGATGCCAGCTCCTTTAATTCAGTCAGTAGCTTCAATCATTTCTGGACATTTTTCAATGGCAAAAATCAATGAATATTGTAAATGCACAAACAGTAATTTCTCCGCATTGCAAGGTGCAATTCTGAAATTTTTTGCTTTTTCCTGCTCCTCTTAGCATGATAAAGAAGATTCAAAGAGAGTGAGATGCCAGCTCCTTTCATTCAGTCAGTAGCTTCAATCATTTCTGGACGTTTTTCAATGGCAAAAATCAATGAATATTGTAAATGCACAAACAGTAATTTCTCCGCATTGCAAGGTGCAATTCTGAAATTTTTTGCTTTTTCCTGCTCCTCTTAGCATGATAAAGAAGATTCAAAGAGAGTGAGATGCCAGCTCCTTTCATTCAGTCAGTAGCTTCAAACATTTCTGGTATATGAATAATATGATGTTTTTCAATGGCAAAAATCAATGAATATTGTAAAAGCACAAACAGTAATTTCTCCGCATTGCAAGGTGCAATTCTGAAATTTTTTGCATTTTCCTGCTCCTCTTAGCATGATAAAGAAGATTCAAAGAGAGTGAGATGCCAGCTCCTTTCATTCAGTCAGTAGCTTCAATCATTTCTGGTATATGAATAACATGATGTTTTTCAATGGCAAAAATCAATGAATATTGTAAATGCACAAACAGTAATTTCTCCGCATTGCAAGTTGCAATTCTGAAATTTTTTGCTTTTTCCTGCTCCTCTTAGCATGATAAAGAAGATTCAAAGAGAGTGAGATGCCAGCTCCTTTCATTCAGTCAGTAGCTTCAATCATTTCTGGACGTTTTTCAATGGCAAAAATCAATGAATATTGTAAATGCACAAACAGTAATTTCTCCGCATTGCAAGGTGCAATTCTGAAATTTTTCGCTTTTTCCTGCTCCTCTTAGCATGATAAAGAATATTCAAAGAGAGTGAGATGCCAGCTCCTTTCATTCAGTCAGTAGCTTCAATCATTTCTGGACGTTTTTCAATGGCAAAAATCAATGAATATTGTAAATGCACAAACAGTAATTTCTCCGCATTGCAAGGTGCAATTCTGAAATTTTTTGCTTTTTCCTGCTCCTCTTAGCATGATAAAGAAGATTCAAAGAGAGTGAGATGCCAGCTCCTTTCATTCAGTCAGTAGCTTCAAACATTTCTGGTATATGAATAACATGATGTTTTTCAATGGCAAAAATCAATGAATATTGTAAAAGCACAAACAGTAATTTCTCCGCACTGCAAGGTGCAATTCTGAAATTTCTTGCTTTTTCCTGCTCCTCTTAGCATGATAAAGAAGATTCAAAGAGAGTGAGATGCCAGCTCCTTTCATTCAGTCAGTAGCTTCAATCATTTCTGGTATATGAATAACATGATGTTTTTCAATGGCAAAAATCAATGAATATTGTAAATGCACAAACAGTAATTTCTCCACATTGCAAGGTGCAATTCTGAAATTTTTTGCTTTTTCCTGCTCCTCTTAGCATGATAAAGAAGATTCAAAGAGAGTGAGATGCCAGCTCCTTTCATTCAGTCAGTAGCTTCAATCATTTCTGGACGTTTTTCAATGGCAAAAATCAATGAATATTGTAAATGCACAAACAGTAATTTCTCCGCATTGCAAGGTGCAATTCTGAAATTTTTTGCTTTTTCCTGCTCCTCTTAGCATGATAAAGAAGATTCAAAGAGAGTGAGATGCCAGCTCCTTTCATTCAGTCAGTAGCTACAAACATTTCTGGTATATGAATAACATGATGTTTTTCAATGGCAAAAATCAATGAATATTGTAAATGCACAAACAGTAATTTCTCCGCATTGCAAGGTGCAATTCTGAAATTTTTTGCTTTTTCCTGCTCCTCTTAGCATGATAAAGAAGATTCAAAGAGAGTGAGATGCCAGCTCCTTTCATTCAGTCAGTAGCTTCAATCATTTCTGGACGTTTTTCAATGGCAAAAATCAATGAATATTGTAAATGCACAAACAGTAATTTCTCCGCATTGCAAGGTGCAATTCTGAAATTTTTTGCTTTTTCCTGCTCCTCTTAGCATGATAAAGAAGATTCAAAGAGAGTGAGATGCCAGCTCCTTTCATTCAGTCAGTAGCTTCAATCATTTCTGGACGTTTTTCAATGGCAAAAATCAATGAATATTGTAAATGCACAAACAGTAATTTCTCCGCATTGCAAGGTGCAATTCTGAAATTTTTTGCTTTTTCCTGCTCCTCTTAGCATGATAAAGAAGATTCAAAGAGAGTGAGATGCCAGCTCCTTTCATTCAGTCAGTAGCTTCAAACATTTCTGGTATATGAATAATATGATGTTTTTCAATGGCAAAAATCAATGAATATTGTAAAAGCACAAACAGTAATTTCTCCGCATTGCAAGGTGCAATTCTGAAATTTTTTGCTTTTTCCTGCTCCTCTTAGCATGATAAAGAAGATTCAAAGAGAGTGAGATGCCAGCTCCTTTCATTCAGTCAGTAGCTTCAATCATTTCTGGACGTTTTTCAATGGCAAAAATCAATGAATATTGTAAATGCACAAACAGTAATTTCTCCGCATTGCAAGGTGCAATTCTGAAATTTTTTGCTTTTTCCTGCTCCTCTTAGCATGGTAAAGAAGATTCAAAGAGAGTGAGATGCCAGCTCCTTTCATTCAGTCAGTAGCTTCAATCATTTCTGGTATATGAATAACATGATGTTTTTCAATGGCAAAAATCAATGAATATTGTAAATGCACAAACAGTAATTTCTCCACATTGCAAGTTGCAATTCTGAAATTTTTTGCTTTTTCCTGCTCCTCTTAGCATGATAAAGAAGATTCAAAGAGAGTGAGATGCCAGCTCCTTTCATTCAGTCAGTAGCTTCAATCATTTCTGGACGTTTTTCAATGGCAAAAATCAATGAATATTGTAAATGCACAAACAGTAATTTCTTCGCATTGCAAGGTGCAATTCTGAAATTTTTTGCTTTTTCCTGCTCCTCTTAGCATGATAAAGAAGATTCAAAGAGAGTGAGATGCCAGCTCCTTTCATTCAGTCAGTAGCTTCAATCATTTCTGGACGTTTTTCAATGGCAAAAATCAATGAATATTGTAAATGCACAAACAGTAATTTCTCCGCATTGCAAGGTGCAATTCTGAAATTTTTTGCTTTTTCCTGCTCCTCTTAGCATGATAAAGAAGATTCAAAGAGAGTGAGATGCCAGCTCCTTTCATTCAGTCAGTAGCTTCAAACATTTCTGGTATATGAATAACATGATGTTTTTCAATGGCAAAAATCAATGAATATTGTAAAAGCACAAACAGTAATTTCTCCGCATTGCAAGGTGCAATTCTGAAATTTTTTGCTTTTTCCTGCTCCTCTTAGCATGATAAAGAAGATTCAAAGAGAGTGAGATGCCAGCTCCTTTCATTCAGTCAGTAGCTTCAATCATTTCTGGACGTTTTTCAATGGCAAAAATCAATGAATATTGTAAATGCACAAACAGTAATTTCTCCGCATTGCAAGGTGCAATTCTGAAATTTTTTGCTTTTTCCTGCTCCTCTTAGCATGATAAAGAAGATTCAAAGAGAGTGAGATGCCAGCTCCTTTCATTCAGTCAGTAGCTTCAATCATTTCTGGTATATGAATAACATGATGTTTTTCAATGGCAAAAATCAATGAATATTGTAAATGCACAAACAGTAATTTCTCCACATTGCAAGGTGCAATTCTGAAATTTTTTGCTTTTTCCTGCTCCTCTTAGCATGATAAAGAAGATTCAAAGAGAGTGAGATGACAGCTCCTTTCATTCAGTCAGTAGCTTCAATCATTTCTGGACGTTTTTCAATGGCAAAAATCAATGAATATTGTAAATGCACAAACAGTAATTTCTCCGCATTGCAAGGTGCAATTCTGAAATTTTTTGCTCTTTCCTGCTCCTCTTAGCATGATAAAGAAGATTCAAAGAGAGCGAGATGCCAGCTCCTTTCATTCAGTCAGTAGCTTCAATCATTTCTGGTATATGAATAACATGATGTTTTTCAATGGCAAAAATCAATGAATATTGTAAATGCACAAACAGTAATTTCTCCGCATTGCAAGGTGCAATTCTGAAATTTTTTGCTTTTTCCTGCTCCTCTTAGCATGATAAAGAAGATTCAAAGAGAGTGAGATGCCAGCTCCTTTCATTCAGTCAGTAGCTTCAATCATTTCTGGACGTTTTTCAATGGCAAAAATCAATGAATATTGTAAATGCACAAACAGTAATTTCTCCGCATTGCAAGGTGCAATTCTGAAATTTTTTGCTTTTTCCTGCTCCTCTTAGCATGATAAAGAAGATTCAAAGAGAGTGAGATGCCAGCTCCTTTCATTCAGTCAGTAGCTTCAAACATTTCTGGTATATGAATAACATGATGTTTTTCAATGGCAAAAATCAATGAATATTGTAAATGCACAAACAGTAATTTCTCCGCATTGCAAGGTGCAATTCTGAAATTTTTTGCTTTTTCCTGCTCCTCTTAGCATGATAAAGAAGATTCAAAGAGAGTGAGATGCCAGCTCCTTTCATTCAGTCAGTAGCTTCAAACATTTCTGGTATATGAATAACATGATGTTTTTCAATGGCAAAAATCAATGAATATTGTAAATGCACAAAGAGTAATTTCTCCGCATTGCAAGGTGCAATTCTGAAATTTTTTGCTTTTTCCTGCTCCTCTTAGCATGATAAAGAAGATTCAAAGAGAGTGAGATGCCAGCTCCTTTCATTCAGTCAGTAGCTTCAATCATTTCTGGACGTTTTTCAATGGCAAAAATCAATGAATATTGTAAATGCACAAACAGTAATTTCTCCGCATTGCAAGGTGCAATTCTGAAATTTTTTGCTTTTTCCTGCTCCTCTTAGCATGATAAAGAAGATTCAAAGAGAGTGAGATGCCAGCTCCTTTCATTCAGTCAGTAGCTTCAATCATTTCTGGACGTTTTTCAATGGCAAAAATCAATGAATATTGTAAATGCACAAACAGTAATTTCTCCGCATTGCAAGGTGCAATTCTGAAATTTTTTGCTTTTTCCTGCTCCTCTTAGCATGATAAAGAAGATTCAAAGAGAGTGAGATGCCAGCTCCTTTCATTCAGTCAGTAGCTACAAACATTTCTGGTATATGAATAACATGATGTTTTTCAATGGCAAAAATCAATGAATATTGTAAATGCACAAACAGTAATTTCTCCGCATTGCAAGGTGCAATTCTGAAATTTTTTGCTTTTTCCTGCTCCTCTTAGCATGATAAAGAAGATTCAAAGAGAGTGAGATGCCAGCTCCTTTCATTCAGTCAGTAGCTTCAATCATTTCTGGACGTTTTTCAATGGCAAAAATCAATGAATATTGTAAATGCACAAACAGTAATTTCTCCGCATTGCAAGGTGCAATTCTGAAATTTTTTGCTTTTTCCTGCTCCTCTTAGCATGATAAAGAAGATTCAAAGAGAGTGAGATGCCAGCTCCTTTCATTCAGTCAGTAGCTTCAATCATTTCTTGACGTTTTTCAATGGCAAAAATCAATGAATATTGTAAATGCACAAACAGTAATTTCTCCGCATTGCAAGGTGCAATTCTGAAATTTTTTGCTTTTTCCTGCTCCTCTTAGCATGACAAAGAAGATTCAAAGAGAGTAAGATGCCAGCTCCTTTCATTCAGTCAGTAGCTTCAATCATTTCTGGTATATGAATAACATGATGTTTTTCAATGGCAAAAATCAATGAATATTGTAAATGCACAAACAGTAATTTCTCCGCATTGCAAGGTGCAATTCTGAAATTTTTTGCTTTTTCCTGCTCCTCTTAGCATGATAAAGAAGATTCAAAGAGAGTGAGATGCCAGCTCCTTTCATTCAGTCAGTAGCTTCAATCATTTCTGGACGTTTTTCAATGGCAAAAATCAATGAATATTGTAAATGCACAAACAGTAATTTCTCCGCATTGCAAGGTGCAATTCTGAAATTTTTTGCTTTTTCCTGCTCCTCTTAGCATGATAAAGAAGATTCAAAGAGAGTGAGATGCCAGCTCCTTTCATTCAGTCAGTAGCTTCAATCATTTCTGGACGTTTTTCAATGGCAAAAATCAATGAATATTGTAAATGCACAAACAGTAATTTCTCCGCATTGCAAGGTGCAATTCTGAAATTTTTTGCTTTTTCCTGCTCCTCTTAGCATGATAAAGAAGATTCAAAGAGAGTGAGATGCCAGCTCCTTTCATTCAGTCAGTAGCTTCAAACATTTCTGGTATATGAATAACATGATGTTTTTCAATGGCAAAAATCAATGAATATTGTAAAAGCACAAACAGTAATTTCTCCGCATTGCAAGGTGCAATTCTGAAATTTTTTGCTTTTTCCTGCTCCTCTTAGCATGATAAAGAAGATTCAAAGAGAGTGAGATGCCAGCTCCTTTCATTCAGTCAGTAGCTTCAATCATTTCTGGACGTTTTTCAATGGCAAAAATCAATGAATATTGTAAATGCACAAACAGTAATTTCTCCGCATTGCAAGGTGCAATTCTGAAATTTTTTGCTTTTTCCTGCTCCTCTTAGCATGATAAAGAAGATTCAAAGAGAGTGAGATGCCAGCTCCTTTCATTCAGTCAGTAGCTTCAATCATTTCTGGTATATGAATAACATGATGTTTTTCAATGGCAAAAATCAATGAATATTGTAAATGCACAAACAGTAATTTCTCCGCATTGCAAGTTGCAATTCTGAAATTTTTTGCTTTTTCCTGCTCCTCTTAGCATGATAAAGAAGATTCAAAGAGAGTGAGATGCCAGCTCCTTTCATTCAGTCAGTAGCTTCAATCATTTCTGGACGTTTTTCAATGGCAAAAATCAATGAATATTGTAAATGCACAAACAGTAATTTCTCCGCATTGCAAGGTGCAATTCTGAAATTTTTTGCTTTTTCCTGCTCCTCTTAGCATGATAAAGAAGATTCAAAGAGAGTGAGATGCCAGCTCCTTTCATTCAGTCAGTAGCTTCAATCATTTCTGGACGTTTTTCAATGGCAAAAATCAATGAATATTGTAAATGCACAAACAGTAATTTCTCCGCATTGCAAGGTGCAATTCTGAAATTTTTTGCTTTTTCCTGCTCCTCTTAGCATGATAAAGAAGATTCAAAGAGAGTGAGATGCCAGCTCCTTTCATTCAGTCAGTAGCTTCAAACATTTCTGGTATATGAATAACATGATGTTTTTCAATGGCAAAAATCAATGAATATTGTAAAAGCACAAACAGTAATTTCTCCGCATTGCAAGGTGCAATTCTGAAATTTTTTGCTTTTTCCTGCTCCTCTTAGCATGATAAAGAAGATTCAAAGAGAGTGAGATGCCAGCTCCTTTCATTCAGTCAGTAGCTTCAATCATTTCTGGACGTTTTTCAATGGCAAAAATCAATGAATATTGTAAATGCACAAACAGTAATTTCTCCGCATTGCAAGGTGCAATTCTGAAATTTTTTGCTTTTTCCTGCTCCTCTTAGCATGATAAAGAAGATTCAAAGAGAGTGAGATGCCAGCTCCTTTCATTCAGTCAGTAGCTTCAATCATTTCTGGTATATGAATAACATGATGTTTTTCAATGGCAAAAATCAATGAATATTGTAAATGCACAAACAGTAATTTCTCCACATTGCAAGGTGCAATTCTGAAATTTTTTGCTTTTTCCTGCTCCTCTTAGCATGATAAAGAAGATTCAAAGAGAGTGAGATGCCAGCTCCTTTCATTCAGTCAGTAGCTTCAATCATTTCTGGACGTTTTTCAATGGCAAAAATCAATGAATATTGTAAATGCACAAACAGTAATTTCTCCGCATTGCAAGGTGCAATTCTGAAATTTTTTGCTTTTTCCTGCTCCTCTTAGCATGATAAAGAAGATTCAAAGAGAGCGAGATGCCAGCTCCTTTCATTCAGTCAGTAGCTTCAATCATTTCTGGTATATGAATAACATGATGTTTTTCAATGGCAAAAATCAATGAATATTGTAAATGCACAAACAGTAATTTCTCCGCATTGCAAGGTGCAATTCTGAAATTTTTTGCTTTTTCCTGCTCCTCTTAGCATGATAAAGAAGATTCAAAGAGAGTGAGATGCCAGCTCCTTTCATTCAGTCAGTAGCTTCAATCATTTCTGGACGTTTTTCAATGGCAAAAATCAATGAATATTGTAAATGCACAAACAGTAATTTCTCCGCATTGCAAGGTGCAATTCTGAAATTTTTTGCTTTTTCCTGCTCCTCTTAGCATGATAAAGAAGATTCAAAGAGAGTGAGATGCCAGCTCCTTTCATTCAGTCACTAGCTTCAAACATTTCTGGTATATGAATAACATGATGTTTTTCAATGGCAAAAATCAATGAATATTGTAAATGCACAAACAGTAATTTCTCCGCATTGCAAGGTGCAATTCTGAAATTTTTTGCTTTTTCCTGCTCCTCTTAGCATGATAAAGAAGATTCAAAGAGAGTGAGATGCCAGCTCCTTTCATTCAGTCAGTAGCTTCAATCATTTCTGGACGTTTTTCAATGGCAAAAATCAATGAATATTGTAAATGCACAAACAGTAATTTCTCCGCATTGCAAGGTGCAATTCTGAAATTTTTTGCTTTTTCCTGCTCCTCTTAGCATGATAAAGAAGATTCAAAGAGAGTGAGATGCCAGCTCCTTTCATTCAATCAGTAGCTTCAATCATTTCTGGACGTTTTTCAATGGCAAAAATCAATGAATATTGTAAATGCACAAACAGTAATTTCTCCGCATTGCAAGGTGCAATTCTGAAATTTTTTGCTTTTTCCTGCTCCTCTTAGCATGATAAAGAAGATTCAAAGAGAGTGAGATGCCAGCTCCTTTCATTCAGTCAGTAGCTTCAATCATTTCTGGTATATGAATAACATGATGTTTTTCAATGGCAAAAATCAATGAATATTGTAAATGCACAAACAGTAATTTCTCCGCATTGCAAGGTGCAATTCTGAAATTTTTTGCTTTTTCCTGCTCCTCTTAGCATGATAAAGAAGATTCAAAGAGAGTGAGATGCCAGCTCCTTTCATTCAGTCAGCAGCTTCAATCATTTCTGGACATTTTTCAATGGCAAAAATCAATGAATATTGTAAATGCACAAACAGTAATTTCTCCGCATTGCAAGGTGCAATTCTGAAATTTTTTGCTTTTTCCTGCTCCTCTTAGCATGATAAAGAAGATTCAAAGAGAGTGAGATGCCAGCTCCTTTCATTCAGTCAGTAGCTTCAAACATTTCTGGTATATGAATAACATGATGTTTTTCAATGGCAAAAATCAATGAATATTGTAAAAGCACAAACAGTAATTTCTCCGCATTGCAAGGTGCAATTCTGAAATTTTTTGCTTTTTCCTGCTCCTCTTAGCATGATAAAGAAGATTCAAAGAGAGTGAGATGCCAGCTCCTTTCATTCAGTCAGTAGCTTCAATCATTTCTGGACGTTTTTCAATGGCAAAAATCAATGAATATTGTAAATGCACAAACAGTAATTTCTCCGCATTGCAAGGTGCAATTCTGAAATTTTTTGCTTTTTCCTGCTCCTCTTAGCATGATAAAGAAGATTCAAAGAGAGTGAGATGCCAGCTCCTTTCATTCAGTCAGTAGCTTCAATCATTTCTGGTATATGAATAACATGATGTTTTTCAATGGCAAAAATCAATGAATATTGTAAATGCACAAACAGTAATTTCTCCGCATTGCAAGTTGCAATTCTGAAATTTTTTGCTTTTTCCTGCTCCTCTTAGCATGATAAAGAAGATTCAAAGAGAGTGAGATGCCAGCTCCTTTCATTCAGTCAGTAGCTTCAATTATTTCTGGACGTTTTTCAATGGCAAAAATCAATGAATATTGTAAATGCACAAACAGTAATTTCTCCGCATTGCAAGGTGCAATTCTGAAATTTTTTGCTTTTTCCTGCTCCTCTTAGCATGATAAAGAAGATTCAAAGAGAGTGAGATGCCAGCTCCTTTCATTCAGTCAGTTGCTTCAATCATTTCTGGACGTTTTTCAATGGCAAAAATCAATGAATATTGTAAATGCACAAACAGTAATTTCTCCGCATTGCAAGGTGCAATTCTGAAATTTTTTGCTTTTTCCTGCTCCTCTTAGCATGATAAAGAAGATTCAAAGAGAGTGAGATGCCAGCTCCTTTCATTCAGTCAGTAGCTTCAATCATTTCTGGACGTTTTTCAATGGCAAAAATCAATGAATATTGTAAATGCACAAACAGTAATTTCTCCGCATTGCAAGGTGCAATTCTGAAATTTTTTGCTTTTTCCTGCTCCTCTTTGCATGATAAAGAAGATTCAAAGAGAGTGAGATGCCAGCTCCTTTCATTCAGTCAGTAGCTTCAATCATTTCTGGTATATGAATAACATGATGTTTTTCAATGGCAAAAATCAATGAATATTGTAAATGCACAAACAGTAATTTCTCCGCATTGCAAGGTGCAATTCTGAAATTTTTGGCTTTTTCCTGCTCCTCTTAGCATGATAAAGAAGATTCAAAGAGAGTGAGATGTCAGCTTCTTTCATTCAGTCAGTAGCTTCAAACATTTCTGGGATATGAATAACATGATGTTTTTCAATGGCAAAAATTAATGAATATTGTAAATGCACAAACAGTAATTTCTCCGCATTGCAAGGTGCAATTCTGAAATTTTTTGCTTTTTCCTGCTCCTCTTAGCATGATAAAGAAGATTCAAAGAGAGTGAGATGCCAGCTCCTTTCATTCAGTCACTAGCTTCAAACATTTCTGGTATATGAATAACATGATGTTTTTCAATGGCAAAAATCAATGAATATTGTAAATGCACAAACAGTAATTTCTCCGCATTGCAAGGTGCAATTCTGAAATTTTTTGCTTTTTCCTGCTCCTCTTAGCATGATAAAGAAGATTCAAAGAGAGTGAGATGCCAGCTCCTTTCATTCAGTCAGTAGCTTCAATCATTTCTGGACGTTTTTCAATGGCAAAAATCAATGAATATTGTAAATGCACAAACAGTAATTTCTCCGCATTGCAAGGTGCAATTCTGAAATTTTTTGCTTTTTCCTGCTCCTCTTAGCATGATAAAGAAGATTCAAAGAGAGTGAGATGCCAGCTCCTTTCATTCAGTCAGTAGCTTCAATCATTTCTGGACGTTTTTCAATGGCAAAAATCAATGAATATTGTAAATGCACAAACAGTAATTTCTCCGCATTGCAAGGTGCAATTCTGAAATTTTTTGCTTTTTCCTGCTCCTCTTAGCATGATAAAGAAGATTCAAAGAGAGTGAGATGCCAGCTCCTTTCATTCAGTCAGTAGCTTCAATCATTTCTGGTATATGAATAACATGATGTTTTTCAATGGCAAAAATCAATGAATATTGTAAATGCACAAACAGTAATTTCTCCGCATTGCAAGGTGCAATTCTGAAATTTTTTGCTTTTTCCTGCTCCTCTTAGCATGATAAAGAAGATTCAAAGAGAGTGAGATGCCAGCTCCTTTCATTCAGTCAGCAGCTTCAATCATTTCTGGACATTTTTCAATGGCAAAAATCAATGAATATTGTAAATGCACAAACAGTAATTTCTCCGCATTGCAAGGTGCAATTCTGAAATTTTTTGCTTTTTCCTGCTCCTCTTAGCATGATAAAGAAGATTCAAAGAGAGTGAGATGCCAGCTCCTTTCATTCAGTCAGTAGCTTCAAACATTTCTGGTATATGAATAACATGATGTTTTTCAATGGCAAAAATCAATGAATATTGTAAAAGCACAAACAGTAATTTCTCCGCATTGCAAGGTGCAATTCTGAAATTTTTTGCTTTTTCCTGCTCCTCTTAGCATGATAAAGAAGATTCAAAGAGAGTGAGATGCCAGCTCCTTTCATTCAGTCAGTAGCTTCAATCATTTCTGGACGTTTTTCAATGGCAAAAATCAATGAATATTGTAAATGCACAAACAGTAATTTCTCCGCATTGCAAGGTGCAATTCTGAAATTTTTTGCTTTTTCCTGCTCCTCTTAGCATGATAAAGAAGATTCAAAGAGAGTGAGATGCCAGCTCCTTTCATTCAGTCAGTAGCTTCAATCATTTCTGGTATATGAATAACATGATGTTTTTCAATGGCAAAAATCAATGAATATTGTAAATGCACAAACAGTAATTTCTCCGCATTGCAAGTTGCAATTCTGAAATTTTTTGCTTTTTCCTGCTCCTCTTAGCATGATAAAGAAGATTCAAAGAGAGTGAGATGCCAGCTCCTTTCATTCAGTCAGTAGCTTCAATTATTTCTGGACGTTTTTCAATGGCAAAAATCAATGAATATTGTAAATGCACAAACAGTAATTTCTCCGCATTGCAAGGTGCAATTCTGAAATTTTTTGCTTTTTCCTGCTCCTCTTAGCATGATAAAGAAGATTCAAAGAGAGTGAGATGCCAGCTCCTTTCATTCAGTCAGTTGCTTCAATCATTTCTGGACGTTTTTCAATGGCAAAAATCAATGAATATTGTAAATGCACAAACAGTAATTTCTCCGCATTGCAAGGTGCAATTCTGAAATTTTTTGCTTTTTCCTGCTCCTCTTAGCATGATAAAGAAGATTCAAAGAGAGTGAGATGCCAGCTCCTTTCATTCAGTCAGTAGCTTCCATCATTTCTGGACGTTTTTCAATGGCAAAAATCAATGAATATTGTAAATGCACAAACAGTAATTTCTCCGCATTGCAAGGTGCAATTCTGAAATTTTTTGCTTTTTCCTGCTCCTCTTTGCATGATAAAGAAGATTCAAAGAGAGTGAGATGCCAGCTCCTTTCATTCAGTCAGTAGCTTCAATCATTTCTGGTATATGAATAACATGATGTTTTTCAATGGCAAAAATCAATGAATATTGTAAATGCACAAACAGTAATTTCTCCGCATTGCAAGGTGCAATTCTGAAATTTTTGGCTTTTTCCTGCTCCTCTTAGCATGATAAAGAAGATTCAAAGAGAGTGAGATGTCAGCTTCTTTCATTCAGTCAGTAGCTTCAAACATTTCTGGGATATGAATAACATGATGTTTTTCAATGGCAAAAATTAATGAATATTGTAAATGCACAAACAGTAATTTCTCCGCATTGCAAGGTGCAATTCTGAAATTTTTTGCTTTTTCCTGCTCCTCTTAGCATGATAAAGAAGATTCAAAGAGAGTGAGATGCCAGCTCCTTTCATTCAGTCAGTAGCTTCAATCATTTCTGGACGTTTTTCAATGGCAAAAATCAATGAATATTGTAAATGCACAAACAGTAATTTCTCCGCATTGCAAGGTGCAATTCTGAAATTTTTTGCTTTTTCCTGCTCCTCTTAGCATGATAAAGAAGATTCAAAGAGAGTGAGATGCCAGCTCCTTTCATTCAGTCAGTAGCTTCAATCATTTCTGGTATATGAATAACATGATGTTTTTCAATGGCAAAAATCAATGAATATTGTAAATGCACAAACAGTAATTTCTCCGCATTGCAAGTTGCAATTCTGAAATTTTTTGCTTTTTCCTGCTCCTCTTAGCATGATAAAGAAGATTCAAAGAGAGTGAGATGCCAGCTCCTTTCATTCAGTCAGTAGCTTCAATCATTTCTGGACGTTTTTCAATGGCAAAAATCAATGAATATTGTAAATGCACAAACAGTAATTTCTCCGCATTGCAAGGTGCAATTCTGAAATTTTTTGCTTTTTCCTGCTCCTCTTAGCATGATAAAGAAGATTCAAAGAGAGTGAGATGCCAGCTCCTTTCATTCAGTCAGTAGCTTCAATCATTTCTGGACGTTTTTCAATGGCAAAAATCAATGAATATTGTAAATGCACAAACAGTAATTTCTCCGCATTGCAAGGTGCAATTCTGAAATTTTTTGCTTTTTCCTGCTCCTCTTTGCATGATAAAGAAGATTCAAAGAGAGTGAGATGCCAGCTCCTTTCATTCAGTCAGTAGCTTCAATCATTTCTGGTATATGAATAACATGATGTTTTTCAATGGCAAAAATCAATGAATATTGTAAATGCACAAACAGTAATTTCTCCGCATTGCAAGGTGCAATTCTGAAATTTTTGGCTTTTTCCTGCTCCTCTTAGCATGATAAAGAAGATTCAAAGAGAGTGAGATGTCTGCTTCTTTCATTCAGTCAGTAGCTTCAAACATTTCTGGGATATGAATAACATGATGTTTTTCAATGGCAAAAATTAATGAATATTGTAAATGCACAAACAGTAATTTCTCCGCATTGCAAGGTGCAATTCTGAAATTTTTTGCTTTTTCCTGCTCCTCTTAGCATGATAAAGAAGATTCAAAGAGAGTGAGATGCCAGCTCCTTTCATTCAGTCAGTAGCTTCAATCATTTCTGGACGTTTTTCAATGGCAAAAATCAATGAATATTGTAAATGCACAAACAGTAATTTCTCCGCATTGCAAGGTGCAATTCTGAAATTTTTTGCTTTTTCCTGCTCCTCTTAGCATGATAAAGAAGATTCAAAGAGAGTGAGATGCCAGCTCCTTTCATTCAGTCAGTAGCTTCAATCATTTCTGGTATATGAATAACATGATGTTTTTCAATGGCAAAAATCAATGAATATTGTAAATGCACAAACAGTAATTTCTCCGCATTGCAAGTTGCAATTCTGAAATTTTTTGCTTTTTCCTGCTCCTCTTAGCATGATAAAGAAGATTCAAAGAGAGTGAGATGCCAGCTCCTTTCATTCAGTCAGTAGCTTCAATCATTTCTGGACGTTTTTCAATGGCAAAAATCAATGAATATTGTAAATGCACAAACAGTAATTTCTCCGCATTGCAAGGTGCAATTCTGAAATTTTTTGCTTTTTCCTGCTCCTCTTAGCATGATAAAGAAGATTCAAAGAGAGTGAGATGCCAGCTCCTTTCATTCAGTCAGTAGCTTCAATCATTTCTGGACGTTTTTCAATGGCAAAAATCAATGAATATTGTAAATGCACAAACAGTAATTTCTCCGCATTGCAAGGTGCAATTCTGAAATTTTTTGCTTTTTCCTGCTCCTCTTAGCATGATAAAGAAGATTCAAAGAGAGTGAGATGCCAGCTCCTTTCATTCAGTCAGTAGCTTCAAACATTTCTGGTATATGAATAACATGATGTTTTTCAATGGCAAAAATCAATGAATATTGTAAATGCACAAACAGTAATTTCTCCGCATTGCAAGGTGCAATTCTGAAATTTTTTGCTTTTTCCTGCTCCTCTTAGCATGATAAAGAAGATTCAAAGAGAGTGAGATGCCAGCTCCTTTCATTCAGTCAGTAGCTTCAATCATTTCTGGACGTTTTTCAATGGCAAAAATCAATGAATATTGTAAATGCACAAACAGTAATTTCTCCGCATTGCAAGGTGCAATTCTGAAATTTTTTGATTTTTCCTGCTCCTCTTAGCATGATAAAGAAGATTCAAAGAGAGTGAGATGCCAGCTCCTTTCATTCAGTCAGTAGCTTCAATCATTTCTGGTATATGAATAACATGATATTTTTCAATGGCAAAAATCAATGAATATTGTAAATGCACAAACAGTAATTTCTCCACATTGCAAGGTGCAATTCTGAAATTTTTTGCTTTTTCCTGCTCCTCTTAGCATGATAAAGAAGATTCAAAGAGAGTGAGATGCCAGCTCCTTTCATTCAGTCAGTAGCTTCAATCTCTTCTGGACGTTTTTCAATGGCAAAAATCAATGAATATTGTAAATGCACCAACAGTAATTTCTCCGCATTGCAAGGTGCAATTCTGAAATTTTTTGCTTTTTCCTGCTCCTCTTAGCATGATAAAGAAGATTCAAAGAGAGCGAGATGCCAGCTCCTTTCATTCAGTCAGTAGCTTCAATCATTTCTGGTATATGAATAACATGATGTTTTTCAATGGCAAAAATCAATGAATATTGTAAATGCACAAACAGTAATTTCTCCGCATTGCAAGGTGCAATTCTGAAATTTTTTGCTTTTTCCTGCTCCTCTTAGCATGATAAAGAAGATTCAAAGAGAGTGAGATGCCAGCTCCTTTCATTCAGTCAGTAGCTTCAATCATTTCTGGACGTTTTTCAATGGCAAAAATCAATGAATATTGTAAATGCACAAACAGTAATTTCTCCGCATTGCAAGGTGCAATTCTGAAATTTTTTGCTTTTTCCTGCTCCTCTTAGCATGATAAAGAAGATTCAAAGAGAGTGAGATGCCAGCTCCTTTCATTCAGTCAGTAGCTTCAATCATTTCTGGTATATGAATAACATGATGTTTTTCAATGGCAAAAATCAATGAATATTGTAAATGCACAAACAGTAATTTCTCCGCATTGCAAGTTGCAATTCTGAAATTTTTTGCTTTTTCCTGCTCCTCTTAGCATGATAAAGAAGATTCAAAGAGAGTGAGATTCCAGCTCCTTTCATTCAGTCAGTAGCTTCAATCATTTCTGGACGTTTTTCAATGGCAAAAATCAATGAATATTGTAAATGCACAAACAGTAATTTCTCCGCATTGCAAGGTGCAATTCTGAAATTTTTTGCTTTTTCCTGCTCCTCTTAGCATGATAAAGAAGATTCAAAGAGAGTGAGATGCCAGCTCCTTTCATTCAGTCAGTAGCTTCAATCATTTCTGGACGTTTTTCAATGGCAAAAATCAATGAATATTGTAAATGCACAAACAGTAATTTCTCCGCATTGCAAGGTGCAATTCTGAAATTTTTTGCTTTTTCCTGCTCCTCTTAGCATGATAAAGAAGATTCAAAGAGAGTGAGATGCCAGCTCCTTTCATTCAGTCAGTAGCTTCAGTCATTTCTGGACGTTTTTCAATGGCAAAAATCAATGAATATTGTAAATGCACAAACAGTAATTTCTCCGCATTGCAAGGTGCAATTCTGAAATTTTTTGCTTTTTCCTGCTCCTCTTAGCATGATAAAGAAGATTCAAAGAGAGTGAGATGCCAGCTCCTTTCATTCAGTCAGTAGCTTCAAACATTTCTGGTATAAACATTTCTGGACGTTTTTCAATGGCAAAAATCAATGAATATTGTAAATGCACAAACAGTAATATCTCCACATTGCAAGGTGCAATTCTGAAATTTTTTGCTTTTTCCTGCTAATCCTAGCATGATAAAGAAGATTCAAATAGAGTGAGATGCCAGCTCCTTTCATTCAGTCAGTAGCTTCAAACATTTCTGGACGTTTTTCAATGGCAAAATTCAATGAATATTGTAAATGCACAAACAGTAATATCTCCACATTGCCAGGTGCAATTCTGAAATTTTTTGCTTTTTCCTGCTAATCCTAGCATGATAAAGAAGATTCAAAGAGAGTGAGATGCCAGCTCCTTTCATTCAGTCAGTAGCTTCAATCATTTCTGGACGTTTTTCAATGGCAAAAATCAATGAATATTGTAAATGCACAAACAGTAATTTCTCCGCATTGCAAGGTGCAATTGTGAAATTTTTTGCTTTTTCCTGCTCCTCTTAGCATGATAAAGATGATTCAAAGAGAGTGAGATGCCAGCTCCTTTCATTCAGTCAGTAGCTTCAATCATTTCTGGACGTTTTTCAATGGCAAAAATCAATGAATATTGTAAATGCACAAACAGTAATTTCTCCGCATTGCAAGGTGCAATTCTGAAATTTTTTGCTTTTTCCTGCTCCTCTTAGCATGATAAAGAAGATTCAAAGAGAGTGAGATGCCAGCTCCTTTCATTCAGTCAGTAGCTTCAATCATTTCTGGTATATGAATAACATGATGTTTTTCAATGGCAAAAATCAATGAATATTGTAAATGCACAAACAGTAATTTCTCCGCATTGCAAGGTGCAATTCTGAAATTTTTTGCTTTTTCCTGCTCCTCGTAGCATGATAAAGAAGATTCAAAGAGAGTGAGATCCCAGCTCCTTTCATTCAGTCAGTAGCTTCAATCATTTCTGGACGTTTTTCAATGGCAAAAATCAATGAATATTGTAAATGCACAAACAGTAATTTCTCCGCATTGCAAGATGCAATTCTGAAATTTTTTGCTTTTTCCTGCTCCTCTTAGCATGATAAAGAAGATTCAAAGAGAGTGAGATGCCAGCTCCTTTCATTCAGTCAGTAGCTTCAGTCATTTCTGGACGTTTTTCAATGCAAAAATCAATGAATATTGTAAATGCACAAACAGTAATTTCTCCGCATTGCAAGGTGCAATTCTGAAATTTTTTGCTTTTTCCTGCTCCTCAGCATGATAAAGAAGATTCAAAGAGAGTGAGATGCCAGCTCCTTTCATTCAGTCAGTAGCTTCAATCATTTCTTGTATATGAATAACATGATGTTTTTCAATGGCAAAAATCAATGAATATTGTAAATGCACAAACAGTAATTTCTCCGCATTGCAAGGTGCAATTCTGAAATTTTTTGCTTTTTCCTGCTCCTCTTAGCATGATAAAGAAGATTCAAAGAGAGTGAGATGCCAGCTCCTTTCATTCAGTCAGTAGCTTCAATCATTTCTGGATGTTTTTCAATGGCAAAAATCAATGAATATTGTAAATGCACAAACAGTAATTTCTCCGCATTGCAAGGTGCAATTCTGAAATTTCTTGCATTTTCCTGCTCCTCTTAGCATGATAAAGAAGATTCAAAGAGAATGAGATGCCAGCTCCTTTCATTCAGTCAGTAGCTTCAATCATTTCTGGACGTTTTTCAATGGCAAAAATCAATGAATATTGTAAATGCACAAACAGTAATTTCTCCGCATTGCAAGGTGCAATTCTGAAATTTTTTGCTTTTTCCTGCTCCTCTTAGCATGATAAAGAAGATTCAAAGAGAGTGAGATGCCAGCTCCTTTCATTCAGTCAGTAGCTTCAAACATTTCTGGTATATGAATAACATGATGTTTTTCAATGGCAAAAATCAATGAATATTGTAAATGCACAAACAGTAATTTCTCCGCATTGCAAGGTGCAATTCTGAAATTTTTTGCTTTTTCCTGCTCCTCTTAGCATGATAAAGAAGATTCAAAGAGAGTGAGATGCCAGCTCCTTTCATTCAGTCAGTAGCTTCAATCATTTCTGGACGTTTTTCAATGGCAAAAATCAATGAATATTGTAAATGCACAAACAGTAATTTCTCCGCATTGCAAGGTGCAATTCTGAAATTTTTTGCTTTTTCCTGCTCCTCTTAGCATGATAATGAAGATTCAAAGAGAGTGAGATGCCAGCTTCTTTCATTCAGTCAGTAGCTTCAAACATTTCTGGGATATGAATAACATGATGTTTTTCAATGGCAAAAATTAATGAATATTGTAAATGCACAAACAGTAATTTCTCCGCATTGCAAGGTGCAATTCTGAAATTTTTTGCTTTTTCCTGCTCCTCTTAGCATGATAAAGAAGATTCAAAGAGAGTGAGATGCCAGCTCCTTTCATTCAGTCAGTAGCTTCAATCATTTCTGGACGTTTTTCAATGGCAAAAATCAATGAATATTGTAAATGCACAAACAGTAATTTCTCCGCATTGCAAGGTGCAATTCTGAAATTTTTTGCTTTTTCCTGCTCCTCTTAGCATGATAAAGAAGATTCAAAGAGAGTGAGATGCCAGCTCCTTTCATTCAGTCAGTAGCTTCAATCATTTCTGGACGTTTTTCAATGGCAAAAATCAATGAATATTGTAAATGCACAAACAGTAATTTCTCCGCATTGCAAGGTGCAATTCTGAAATTTTTTGCTTTTTCCTGCTCCTCTTAGCATGATAAAGAAGATTCAAAGAGAGTAAGATGCCAGCTCCTTTCATTCAGTCAGTAGCTTCAATCATTTCTGGTATATGAATAACATGATGTTTTTCAATGGCAAAAATCAATGAATATTGTAAATGCACAAACAGTAATTTCTCCGCATTGCAAGTTGCAATTCTGAAATTTTTTGCTTTTTCCTGCTCCTCTTAGCATGATAAAGAAGATTCAAAGAGAGTGAGATTCCAGCTCCTTTCATTCAGTCAGTAGCTTCAATCATTTCTGGACGTTTTTCAATGGCAAAAATCAATGAATATTGTAAATGCACAAACAGTAATTTCTCCGCATTGCAAGGTGCAATTCTGAAATTTTTTGCTTTTTCCTGCTCCTCTTAGCATGATAAAGAAGATTCAAAGAGAGTGAGATGCCAGCTCCTTTCATTCAGTCAGTAGCTTCAATCATTTCTGGACGTTTTTCAATGGCAAAAATCAATGAATATTGTAAATGCACAAACAGTAATTTCTCCGCATTGCAAGATGCAATTCTGAAATTTTTTGCTTTTTCCTGCTCCTCTAAGCATGATAAAGAAGATTCAAAGAGAGTGAGATGCCAGCTCCTTTCATTCAGTCAGTAGCTTCAATCATTTCTGGACGTTTTTCAATGGCAAAAATCAATGAATATTGTAAATGCACAAACAGTAATTTCTCCGCATTGCAAGGTGCAATTCTGAAATTTTTTGCTTTTTCCTGCTCCTCTTAGCATGATAAAGAAGATTCAAAGAGAGTGAGATGCCAGCTCCTTTCATTCAGTCAGTAGCTTCAATCATTTCTGGTATATGAATAACATGATGTTTTTCAATGGCAAAAATCAATGAATATTGTAAATGCACAAACAGTAATTTCTCCGCATTGCAAGGTGCAATTCTGAAATTTTTTGCTTTTTCCTGCTCCTCTTAGCATGATAAAGAAGATTCAAAGAGAGTGAGATGCCAGCTCCTTTCATTCAGTCAGTAGCTTTAATCATTTCTGGACGTTTTTCAATGGCAAAAATCAATGAATATTGTAAATGCACAAACTGTAATTTCTCCGCATTGCAAGGTGCAATTCTGAAATTTTTTGCTTTTTCCTGCTCCTCTTAGCATGATAAAGAAGATTCAAAGAGAGTGAGATGCCAGCTCCTTTCATTCAGTCAGTAGCTTCAGTCATTTCTGGACGTTTTTCAATGGCAAAAATCAATGAATATTGTAAATGCACAAACAGTAATTTCTCCGCATTGCAAGGTGCAATTCTGAAATTTTTTGCTTTTTCCTGCTCCTCTTAGCATGATAAAGAAGATTCAAAGAGAGTGAGATGCCAGCTCCTTTCATTCAGTCAGTAGCTTCAATCATTTCTGGTATATGAATAACATGATGTTTTTCAATGGCAAAAATCAATGAATATTGTAAATGCACAAACAGTAATTTCTCCGCATTGCAAGGTGCAATTCTGAAATTTTTTGCTTTTTCCTGCTCCTCTTAGCATGATAAAGAAGATTCAAAGAGAGTGAGATGCCAGCTCCTTTCATTCAGTCAGTAGCTTCAATCATTTCTGGACGTTTTTCAATGGCAAAAATCAATGAATATTGTAAATGCACAAACAGTAATTTCTCCGCATTGCAAGGTGCAATTCTGAAATTTTTTGCTTTTTCCTGCTCCTCTTAGCATGATAAAGAAGATTCAAAGAGAGTGAGATGCCAGCTCCTTTCATTCAGTCAGTAGCTTCAATCATTTCTGGACGTTTTTCAATGGCAAAAATCAATGAATATTGTAAATGCACAAACAGTAATTTCTCCGCATTGCAAGATGCAATTCTGAAATTTTTTGCTTTTTCCTGCTCCTCTTAGCATGATAAAGAAGATTCAAAGAGAGTGAGATGCCAGCTCCTTTCATTCAGTCAGTAGCTTCAATCATTTCTGGACGTTTTTCAATGGCAAAAATCAATGAATATTGTAAATGCACAAACAGTAATTTCTCCGCATTGCAAGGTGCAATTCTGAAATTTTTTGCTTTTTCCTGCTCCTCTTAGCATGATAAAGAAGATTCAAAGAGAGTGAGATGCCAGCTCCTTTCATTCAGTCAGTAGCTTCAATCATTTCTGATATATGAATAACATGATGTTTTTCAATGGCAAAAATCAATGAATATTGTAAATGCACAAACAGTAATTTCTCCGCATTGCAAGGTGCAATTCTGAAATTTTTTGCTTTTTCCTGCTCCTCTTAGCATGATAAAGAAGATTCAAAGAGAGTGAGATGCCAGCTCCTTTCATTCAGTCAGTAGCTTCAATCATTTCTGGACGTTTTTCAATGGCAAAAATCAATGAATATTGTAAATGCACAAACTGTAATTTCTCCGCATTGCAAGGTGCAATTCTGAAATTTTTTGCTTTTTCCTGCTGCTCTTAGCATGATAAAGAAGATTCAAAGAGAGTGAGATGCCAGCTCCTTTCATTCAGTCAGTAGCTTCAGTCATTTCTGGACGTTTTTCAATGGCAAAAATCAATGAATATTGTAAATGCACAAACAGTAATTTCTCCGCATTGCAAGGTGCAATTCTGAAATTTTTTGCTTTTTCCTGCTCCTCTTAGCATGATAAAGAAGATTCAAAGAGAGTGAGATGCCAGCTCCTTTCATTCAGTCAGTAGCTTCAAACATTTCTGGTATAAACATTTCTGGACGTTTTTCAATGGCAAAAATCAATGAATATTGTAAATGCACAAACAGTAATATCTCCACATTGCAAGGTGCAATTCTGAAATTTTTTGCTTTTTCCTGCTAATCCTAGCATGATAAAGAAGATTCAAATAGAGTGAGATGCCAGCTCCTTTCATTCAGTCAGTAGCTTCAAACATTTCTGGACGTTTTTCAATGGCAAAATTCAATGAATATTGTAAATGCACAAACAGTAATATCTCCACATTGCCAGGTGCAATTCTGAAATTTTTTGCTTTTTCCTGCTAATCCTAGCATGATAAAGAAGATTCAAAGAGAGTGAGATGCCAGCTCCTTTCATTCAGTCAGTAGCTTCAATCATTTCTGGACGTTTTTCAATGGCAAAAATCAATGAATATTGTAAATGCACAAACAGTAATTTCTCCGCATTGCAAGGTGCAATTCTGAAATTTTTTGCTCTTTCCTGCTCCTCTTAGCATGATAAAGAAGATTCAAAGAGAGTGAGATGCCAGCTCCTTTCATTCAGTCAGTAGCTTCAATCATTTCTGGACGTTTTTCAATGGCAAAAATCAATGAATATTGTAAATGCACAAACAGTAATTTCTCCGCATTGCAAGGTGCAATTCTGAAATTTTTTGCTTTTTCCTGCTCCTCTTAGCATGATAAAGAAGATTCAAAGAGAGTGAGATGCCAGCTCCTTTCATTCAGTCAGTAGCTTCAATCATTTCTGGTATATGAATAACATGATGTTTTTCAATGGCAAAAATCAATGAATATTGTAAATGCACAAACAGTAATTTCTCCGCATTGCAAGGTGCAATTCTGAAATTTTTTGCTTTTTCCTGCTCCTCTTAGCATGATAAAGAAGATTCAAAGAGAGTGAGATGCCAGCTCCTTTCATTCAGTCAGTAGCTTCAATCATTTCTGGACGTTTTTCAATGGCAAAAATCAATGAATATTGTAAATGCACAAACAGTAATTTCTCCGCATTGCAAGATGCAATTCTGAAATTTTTTGGTTTTTCCTGCTCCTCTTAGCATGATAAAGAAGATTCAAAGAGAGTGAGATGCCAGCTCCTTTCATTCAGTCAGTAGCTTCAGTCATTTCTGGACGTTTTTCAATGGCAAAAATCAATGAATATTGTAAATGCACAAACAGTAATTTCTCCGCATTGCAAGGTGCAATTCTGAAATTTTTTGCTTTTTCCTGCTCCTCTTAGCATGATAAAGAAGATTCAAAGAGAGTGAGATGCCAGCTCCTTTCTTTCAGTCAGTAGCTTCAAACATTTCTGGTATAAACATTTCTGGACGTTTTTCAATGGCAAAAATCAATGAATATTGTAAATGCACAAACAGTAATATCTCCACATTGCAAGGTGCAATGCTGAAATTTTTTGCTTTTTCCTGCTAATCCTAGCATGATAAAGAAGATTCAAATAGAGTGAGATGCCAGCTCCTTTCATTCAGTCAGTAGCTTCAATCATTTCTGGTATATGAATAACATGATGTTTTTCAATGGCAAAAATCAATGAATATTGTAAATGCACAAACAGTAATTTCTCCGCATTGCAAGTTGCAATTCTGAAATTTTTTGCTTTTTCCTGCTCCTCTTAGCATGATAAAGAAGATTCAAAGAGAGTGAGATTCCAGCTCCTTTCATTCAGTCAGTAGCTTCAATCATTTCTGGACGTTTTTCAATGGCAAAAATCAATGAATATTGTAAATGCACAAACAGTAATTTCTCCGCATTGCAAGGTGCAATTCTGAAATGTTTTGCTTTTTCCTGCTCCTCTTAGCATGATAAAGAAGATTCAAAGAGAGTGAGATGCCAGCTCCTTTCATTCAGTCAGTAGCTTCAATCATTTCTGGACGTTTTTCAATGGCAAAAATCAATGAATATTGTAAATGCACAAACAGTAATTTCTCCGCATTGCAAGATGCAATTCTGAAATTTTTTGCTTTTTCCTGCTCCTCTAAGCATGATAAAGAAGATTCAAAGAGAGTGAGATGCCAGCTCCTTTCATTCAGTCAGTAGCTTCAATCATTTCTGGACGTTTTTCAATGGCAAAAATCAATGAATATTGTAAATGCACAAACAGTAATTTCTCCGCATTGCAAGGTGCAATTCTGAAATTTTTTGCTTTTTCCTGCTCCTCTTAGCATGATAAAGAAGATTCAAAGAGAGTGAGATGCCAGCTCCTTTCATTCAGTCAGTAGCTTCAATCATTTCTGGTATATGAATAACATGATGTTTTTCAATGGCAAAAATCAATGAATATTGTAAATGCACAAACAGTAATTTCTCCGCATTGCAAGGTGCAATTCTGAAATTTTTTGCTTTTTCCTGCTCCTCTTAGCATGATAAAGAAGATTCAAAGAGAGTGAGATGCCAGCTCCTTTCATTCAGTCAGTAGCTTTAATCATTTCTGGACGTTTTTCAATGGCAAAAATCAATGAATATTGTAAATGCACAAACTGTAATTTCTCCGCATTGCAAGGTGCAATTCTGAAATTTTTTGCTTTTTCCTGCTCCTCTTAGCATGATAAAGAAGATTCAAAGAGAGTGAGATGCCAGCTCCTTTCATTCAGTCAGTAGCTTCAGTCATTTCTGGACGTTTTTCAATGGCAAAAATCAATGAATATTGTAAATGCACAAACAGTAATTTCTCCGCATTGCAAGGTGCAATTCTGAAATTTTTTGCTTTTTCCTGCTCCTCTTAGCATGATAAAGAAGATTCAAAGAGAGTGAGATGCCAGCTCCTTTCATTCAGTCAGTAGCTTCAATCATTTCTGGTATATGAATAACATGATGTTTTTCAATGGCAAAAATCAATGAATATTGTAAATGCACAAACAGTAATTTCTCCGCATTGCAAGGTGCAATTCTGAAATTTTTTGCTTTTTCCTGCTCCTCTTAGCATGATAAAGAAGATTCAAAGAGAGTGAGATGCCAGCTCCTTTCATTCAGTCAGTAGCTTCAATCATTTCTGGACGTTTTTCAATGGCAAAAATCAATGAATATTGTAAATGCACAAACAGTAATTTCTCCGCATTGCAAGGTGCAATTCTGAAATTTTTTGCTTTTTCCTGCTCCTCTTAGCATGATAAAGAAGATTCAAAGAGAGTGAGATGCCAGCTCCTTTCATTCAGTCAGTAGCTTCAATCATTTCTGGACGTTTTTCAATGGCAAAAATCAATGAATATTGTAAATGCACAAACAGTAATTTCTCCGCATTGCAAGATGCAATTCTGAAATTTTTTGCTTTTTCCTGCTCCTCTTAGCATGATAAAGAAGATTCAAAGAGAGTGAGATGCCAGCTCCTTTCATTCAGTCAGTAGCTTCAATCATTTCTGGACGTTTTTCAATGGCAAAAATCAATGAATATTGTAAATGCACAAACAGTAATTTCTCCGCATTGCAAGGTGCAATTCTGAAATTTTTTGCTTTTTCCTGCTCCTCTTAGCATGATAAAGAAGATTCAAAGAGAGTGAGATGCCAGCTCCTTTCATTCAGTCAGTAGCTTCAATCATTTCTGATATATGAATAACATGATGTTTTTCAATGGCAAAAATCAATGAATATTGTAAATGCACAAACAGTAATTTCTCCGCATTGCAAGGTGCAATTCTGAAATTTTTTGCTTTTTCCTGCTCCTCTTAGCATGATAAAGAAGATTCAAAGAGAGTGAGATGCCAGCTCCTTTCATTCAGTCAGTAGCTTCAATCATTTCTGGACGTTTTTCAATGGCAAAAATCAATGAATATTGTAAATGCACAAACTGTAATTTCTCCGCATTGCAAGGTGCAATTCTGAAATTTTTTGCTTTTTCCTGCTGCTCTTAGCATGATAAAGAAGATTCAAAGAGAGTGAGATGCCAGCTCCTTTCATTCAGTCAGTAGCTTCAGTCATTTCTGGACGTTTTTCAATGGCAAAAATCAATGAATATTGTAAATGCACAAACAGTAATTTCTCCGCATTGCAAGGTGCAATTCTGAAATTTTTTGCTTTTTCCTGCTCCTCTTAGCATGATAAAGAAGATTCAAAGAGAGTGAGATGCCAGCTCCTTTCATTCAGTCAGTAGCTTCAAACATTTCTGGTATAAACATTTCTGGACGTTTTTCAATGGCAAAAATCAATGAATATTGTAAATGCACAAACAGTAATATCTCCACATTGCAAGGTGCAATTCTGAAATTTTTTGCTTTTTCCTGCTAATCCTAGCATGATAAAGAAGATTCAAATAGAGTGAGATGCCAGCTCCTTTCATTCAGTCAGTAGCTTCAAACATTTCTGGACGTTTTTCAATGGCAAAATTCAATGAATATTGTAAATGCACAAACAGTAATATCTCCACATTGCCAGGTGCAATTCTGAAATTTTTTGCTTTTTCCTGCTAATCCTAGCATGATAAAGAAGATTCAAAGAGAGTGAGATGCCAGCTCCTTTCATTCAGTCAGTAGCTTCAATCATTTCTGGACGTTTTTCAATGGCAAAAATCAATGAATATTGTAAATGCACAAACAGTAATTTCTCCGCATTGCAAGGTGCAATTCTGAAATTTTTTGCTCTTTCCTGCTCCTCTTAGCATGATAAAGAAGATTCAAAGAGAGTGAGATGCCAGCTCCTTTCATTCAGTCAGTAGCTTCAATCATTTCTGGACGTTTTTCAATGGCAAAAATCAATGAATATTGTAAATGCACAAACAGTAATTTCTCCGCATTGCAAGGTGCAATTCTGAAATTTTTTGCTTTTTCCTGCTCCTCTTAGCATGATAAAGAAGATTCAAAGAGAGTGAGATGCCAGCTCCTTTCATTCAGTCAGTAGCTTCAATCATTTCTGGTATATGAATAACATGATGTTTTTCAATGGCAAAAATCAATGAATATTGTAAATGCACAAACAGTAATTTCTCCGCATTGCAAGGTGCAATTCTGAAATTTTTTGCTTTTTCCTGCTCCTCTTAGCATGATAAAGAAGATTCAAAGAGAGTGAGATGCCAGCTCCTTTCATTCAGTCAGTAGCTTCAATCATTTCTGGACGTTTTTCAATGGCAAAAATCAATGAATATTGTAAATGCACAAACAGTAATTTCTCCGCATTGCAAGATGCAATTCTGAAATTTTTTGGTTTTTCCTGCTCCTCTTAGCATGATAAAGAAGATTCAAAGAGAGTGAGATGCCAGCTCCTTTCATTCAGTCAGTAGCTTCAGTCATTTCTGGACGTTTTTCAATGGCAAAAATCAATGAATATTGTAAATGCACAAACAGTAATTTCTCCGCATTGCAAGGTGCAATTCTGAAATTTTTTGCTTTTTCCTGCTCCTCTTAGCATGATAAAGAAGATTCAAAGAGAGTGAGATGCCAGCTCCTTTCTTTCAGTCAGTAGCTTCAAACATTTCTGGTATAAACATTTCTGGACGTTTTTCAATGGCAAAAATCAATGAATATTGTAAATGCACAAACAGTAATATCTCCACATTGCAAGGTGCAATGCTGAAATTTTTTGCTTTTTCCTGCTAATCCTAGCATGATAAAGAAGATTCAAATAGAGTGAGATGCCAGCTCCTTTCATTCAGTCAGTAGCTTCAAACATTTCTGGACGTTTTTCATTGGCAAAAATCAATGAATATTGTAAATGCACAAACAGTAATATCTCCACATTGCAAGGTGCAATTCTGAAATTTTTTGCTTTTTCCTGCTAATCCTAGCATGATAAAGAAGATTCAAAGAGAGTGAGATGTCAGCTCCTTTCATTCAGTCAGTAGCTTCAAACATTTCTGGTATATGAATAACATGATGTTTTTCAATGGCAAAAATCAATGAATATTGTAAATGCACAAACAGTAATATCTCCACATTGCAAGGTGCAATTCTGAAATTTTTTGCTTTTTCCTGCTAATCCTAGCATGATAAAGAAGATTCAAAGAGAGTGAGATGCCAGCTCCTTTCATTCAGTCAGTAGCTTCAAACATTTCTGGACGTTTTTCAATGGCAAAAATCAATGAATATTGTAAATGCACAAACAGTAATATCTCCACATTGCAAGGTGCAATTCTGAAATTTTTTGCTTTTTCCTGCTACTCCTAGCATGATAAAGAAGATTCAAAGAGAGTGAGATGCCAGCTCCTTTCATTCAGTCAGTAGCTTCAATCATTTCTGGACGTTTTTCAATGGCAAAAATCAATGAATATTGTAAATGCACAAACAGTAATTTCTCCGCATTGCAAGGTGCAATTCTGAATTTTTTGGCTTTTTCCTGCTCCTCTTAGCATGGTAAAGAAGATTCAAAGAGAGTGAGATGCCAGCTCCTTTCATTCAGTCAGTAGCTTCAGTCATTTCTGGACGTTTTTCAATGGCAAAAATCAATGAATATTGTAAATGCACAAAAAGTAATTTCTCCGCATTGCAAGGTGCAATTCTGAAATTTTTTGCTTTTTCCTGCTCCTCTTAGCATGATAAAGAAGATTCAAAGAGAGTGAGATGCCAGCTCCTTTCATTCAGTCAGTAGCTTCAAACATTTCTGGTATAAACATTTCTGGACGTTTTTCAATGGCAAAAATCAATGAATATTGTAAATGCACAAACAGTAATATCTCCACATTGCAAGGTGCAATTCTGAAATTTTTTGCTTTTTCCTGCTAATCCTAGCATGATAAAGAAGATTCAAATAGAGTGAGATGCCAGCTCCTTTCATTCAGTCAGTAGCTTCAAACATTTCTGGACGTTTTTCAATGGCAAAATTCAATGAATATTGTAAATGCACAAACAGTAATATCTCCACATTGCAAGGTGCAATTCTGAAATTTTTTGCTTTTTCCTGCTAATCCTAGCATGATAAAGAAGATTCAAAGAGAGTGAGATGCCAGCTCCTTTCATTCAGTCAGTAGCTTCAGTCATTTCTGGACGTTTTTCAATGGCAAAAATCAATGAATATTGTAAATGCACAAACAGTAATTTCTCCGCATTGCAAGGTGCAATTCTGAAATTTTTTGCTTTTTCCTGCTCCTCTTAGCATGATAAAGAAGATTCAAAGAGAGTGAGATGCCAGCTCCTTTCATTCAGTCAGTAGCTTCAATCATTTCTGGATGTTTTTCAATGGCAAAAATCAATGAATATTGTAAATGCACAAACAGTAATTTCTCCGCATTGCAAGGTGCAATTCTGAAATTTTTTGCTTTTTCCTGCTCCTCTTAGCATGATAAAGAAGATTCAAAGAGAGTGAGATGCCAGCTCCTTTCATTCAGTCAGTAGCTTCAATCATTTCTGGTATATGAATAACATGATGTTTTTCAATGGCAAAAATCAATGAATATTGTAAATGCACAAACAGTAATTTCTCCGCATTGCAAGGTGCAATTCTGAAATTTTTTGCTTTTTCCTGCTCCTCTTAGCATGATAAAGAAGATTCAAAGAGAGTGAGATGCCAGCTCCTTTCATTCAGTCAGTAGCTTCAATCATTTCTGGACGTTTTTCAATGGCAAAAATCAATGAATATTGTAAATGCACAAACAGTAATTTCTCCGCATTGCAAGATGCAATTCTGAAATTTTTGGCTTTTTCCTGCTCCTCTTAGCATGATAAAGAAGATTCAAAGAGAGTGAGATGCCAGCTCCTTTCATTCAGTCAGTAGCTTCAGTCATTTCTGGACGTTTTTCAATGGCAAAAATCAATGAATATTGTAAATGCACAAACAGTAATTTCTCCGCATTGCAAAGTGCAATTCTGAAATTTTTTGCTTTTTCCTGCTCCTCTTAGCATGATAAAGAAGATTCAAAGAGAGTGAGATGCCAGCTCCTTTCATTCAGTCAGTAGCTTCAAACATTTCTGGTATAAACATTTCTGGATGTTTTTCAATGGCAAAAATCAATGAATATTGTAAATGCACAAACAGTAATATCTCCACATTGCAAAATGCAATGCTGAAATTTTTTGCTTTTTCCTGCTAATCCTAGGATGATAAAGAAGATTCAAATAGAGTGAGATGCCAGCTCCTTTCATTCAGTCAGTAGCTTCAAACATTTCTGGACGTTTTTCAATGGCAAAAATCAATGAATATTGTAAATGCACAAACAGTAATATCTCCACATTGCAAGGTGCAATTCTGAAATTTTTTGCTTTTTCCTGCTAATCCTAGCATGATAAAGAAGATTCAAAGAGAGTGAGATGTCAGCTCCTTTCATTCAGTCAGTAGCTTCAAACATTTCTGGTATATGAATAACATGATGTTTTTCAATGGCAAAAATCAATGAATATTGTAAATGCACAAACAGTAATATCTCCACATTGCAAGGTGCAATTCTGAAATTTTTTGCTTTTTCCTGCTAATCCTAGCATGATAAAGAAGATTCAAAGAGAGTGAGATGCCAGCTCCTTTCATTCAGTCAGTAGCTTCAAACATTTCTGGACGTTTTTCAATGGCAAAAATCAATGAATATTGTAAATGCACAAACAGTAATATCTCCACATTGCAAGGTGCAATTCTGAAATTTTTTGCTTTTTCCTGCTACTCCTAGCATGATAAAGAAGATTCAAAGAGAGTGAGATGCCAGCTCCTTTCATTCAGTCAGTAGCTTCAAACATTTCTGGACGTTTTTCAATGGCAAAAATCAATGAATATTGTAAATGCACAAACAGTAATATCTCCACATTGCAAGGTGCAATTCTGAAATTTTTTGCTTTTTCCTGCTAATCCTAGCATGATAAAGAAGATTCAAAGAGAGTGAGATGCCAGCTCCTTTCATTCAGTCAGTAGCTTCAAACATTTCTGGACGTTTTTCAATGGCAAAAATCAATGAATATTGTAAATGCACAAACAGTAATTTCTCCGCATTGCAAGGTGCAATTCTGAAATTTTTTGCTTTTTCCTGCTCCTCTTAGCATGATAAAGAAGATTCAAAGAGAGTGAGATGCCAGCTCCTTTCATTCAGTCAGTAGCTTCAATCATTTCTGGTATATGAATAACATGATGTTTTTCAATGGCAAAAATCAATGAATATTGTAAATGCACAAACAGTAATTTCTCCGCATTGCAAGGTGCAATTCTGAAATTTTTTGCTTTTTCCTGCTCCTCTTAGCATGATAAAGAAGATTCAAAGAGAGTGAGATGCCAGCTCCTTTCATTCAGTCAGTAGCTTCAATCATTTCTGGACGTTTTTCAATGGCAAAAATCAATGAATATTGTAAATGCACAAACAGTAATTTCTCCGCATTGCAAGGTGCAATTCTGAAATTTTTTGCTTTTTCCTGCTCCTCTTAGCATGATAAACAAGATTCAAAGAGAGTGAGATGCCAGCTCCTTTCATTCAGTCAGTAGCTTCAAACATTTCTGGTATAAACATTTCTGGACGTTTTTCTATGGCAAAAATCAATGAATATTGTAAATGCACAAACAGTAATATCTCCACATTGCAAGGTGCAATTCTGAAATTTTTTGCTTTTTCCTGCTAATCCTAGCATGATAAAGAAGATTCAAATAGAGTGAGATGCCAGCTCCTTTCATTCAGTCAGTAGCTTCAAACATTTCTGGACGTTTTTCAATGGCAAAATTCAATGAATATTGTAAATGCACAAACAGTAATATCTCCACATTGCAAGGTGCAATTCTGAAATTTTTTGCTTTTTCCTGCTAATCCTAGCATGATAAAGAAGATTCAAAGAGAGTGAGATGCCAGCTCCTTTCATTCAGTCAGTAGCTTCAATCATTTCTGGACGTTTTTCAATGGCAAAAATCAATGAATATTGTAAATGCACAAACAGTAATTTCTCCGCATTGCAAGGTGCAATTCTGAAATTTTTTGCTTTTTCCTGCTCCTCTTAGCATGATAAAGAAGATTCAAAGAGAGTGAGATGCCAGCTCCTTTCATTCAGTCAGTAGCTTCAATCATTTCTGGATGTTTTTCAATGGCAAAAATCAATGAATATTGTAAATGCACAAACAGTAATTTCTCCGCATTGCAAGGTGCAATTCTGAAATTTTTTGCTTTTTCCTGCTCCTCTTAGCATGATAAAGAAGATTCAAAGAGAGTGAGATGCCAGCTCCTTTCATTCAGTCAGTAGCTTCAATCATTTCTGGTATATGAATAACATGATGTTTTTCAATGGCAAAAATCAATGAATATTGTAAATGCACAAACAGTAATTTCTCCGCATTGCAAGGTGCAATTCTGAAATTTTTTGCTTTTTCCTGCTCCTCTTAGCATGATAAAGAAGATTCAAAGAGAGTGAGATGCCAGCTCCTTTCATTCAGTCAGTAGCTTCAATCATTTCTGGACGTTTTTCAATGGCAAAAATCAATGAATATTGTAAATGCACAAACAGTAATTTCTCCGCATTGCAAGATGCAATTCTGAAATTTTTTGCTTTTTCCTGCTCCTCTTAGCATGATAAAGAAGATTCAAAGAGAGTGAGATGCCAGCTCCTTTCATTCAGTCAGTAGCTTCAGTCATTTCTGGACGTTTTTCAATGGCAAAAATCAATGAATATTGTAAATGCACAAACAGTAATTTCTCCGCATTGCAAAGTGCAATTCTGAAATTTTTTGCTTTTTCCTGCTCCTCTTAGCATGATAAAGAAGATTCAAAGAGAGTGAGATGCCAGCTCCTTTCATTCAGTCAGTAGCTTCAAACATTTCTGGTATAAACATTTCTGGATGTTTTTCAATGGCAAAAATCAATGAATATTGTAAATGCACAAACAGTAATATCTCCACATTGCAAGGTGCAATGCTGAAATTTTTTGCTTTTTCCTGCTAATCCTAGGATGATAAAGAAGATTCAAATAGAGTGAGATGCCAGCTCCTTTCATTCAGTCAGTAGCTTCAAACATTTCTGGACGTTTTTCAATGGCAAAAATCAATGAATATTGTAAATGCACAAACAGTAATATCTCCACATTGCAAGGTGCAATTCTGAAATTTTTTGCTTTTTCCTGCTAATCCTAGCATGATAAAGAAGATTCAAAGAGAGTGAGATGTCAGCTCCTTTCATTCAGTCAGTAGCTTCAAACATTTCTGGTATATGAATAACATGATGTTTTTCAATGGCAAAAATCAATGAATATTGTAAATGCACAAACAGTAATATCTCCACATTGCAAGGTGCAATTCTGAAATTTTTTGCTTTTTCCTGCTAATCCTAGCATGATAAAGAAGATTCAAAGAGAGTGAGATGCCAGCTCCTTTCATTCAGTCAGTAGCTTCAAACATTTCTGGACGTTTTTCAATGGCAAAAATCAATGAATATTGTAAATGCACAAACAGTAATATCTCCACATTGCAAGGTGCAATTCTGAAATTTTTTGCTTTTTCCTGCTACTCCTAGCATGATAAAGAAGATTCAAAGAGAGTGAGATGCCAGCTCCTTTCATTCAGTCAGTAGCTTCAAACATTTCTGGACGTTTTTCAATGGCAAAAATCAATGAATATTGTAAATGCACAAACAGTAATATCTCCACATTGCAAGGTGCAATTCTGAAATTTTTTGCTTTTTCCTGCTAATCCTAGCATGATAAAGAAGATTCAAAGAGAGTGAGATGCCAGCTCCTTTCATTCAGTCAGTAGCTTCAAACATTTCTGGACGTTTTTCAATGGCAAAAATCAATGAATATTGTAAATGCACAAACAGTAATTTCTCCGCATTGCAAGGTGCAATTCTGAAATTTTTTGCTTTTTCCTGCTCCTCTTAGCATGATAAAGAAGATTCAAAGAGAGTGAGATGCCAGCTCCTTTCATTCAGTCAGTAGCTTCAATCATTTCTGGTATATGAATAACATGATGTTTTTCAATGGCAAAAATCAATGAATATTGTAAATGCACAAACAGTAATTTCTCCGCATTGCAAGGTGCAATTCTGAAATTTTTTGCTTTTTCCTGCTCCTCTTAGCATTATAAAGAAGATTCAAAGAGAGTGAGATGCCAGCTCCTTTCATTCAGTCAGTAGCTTCAATCATTTCTGGACGTTTTTCAATGGCAAAAATCAATGAATATTGTAAATGCACAAACAGTAATTTCTCCGCATTGCAAGGTGCAATTCTGAAATTTTTTGCTTTTTCCTGCTCCTCTTAGCATGATAAACAAGATTCAAAGAGAGTGAGATGCCAGCTCCTTTCATTCAGTCAGTAGCTTCAATCATTTCTGGACGTTTTTCAATGGCAAAAATCAATGAATATTGTAAATGCACAAACAGTAATTTCTCCGCATTGCAAGGTGCAATTCTGAAATTTTTTGCTTTTTCCTGCTCCTCTTAGCATGATAAAGAAGATTCAAAGAGAGTGAGATGCCAGCTCCTTTCATTCAGTCAGTAGCTTCAAACATTTCTGGTATATGAATAACATGATGTTTTTCAATGGCAAAAATCAATGAATATTGTAAATGCACAAACAGTAATTTCTCCGCATTGCAAGGTGCAAGTCTGAAATTTTTTGCTTTTTCCTGCTCCTCTTAGCATGATAAAGAAGATTCAAAGAGAGTGAGATGCCAGCTACTTTCATTCAGTCAGTAGCTTCAATCATTTCTGGACGTTTTTCAATGGTAAAAATCAATGAATATTGTAAATGCACAAACAGTAATTTCTCCACATTGCAAGGTGCAATTCTGAAATTTTTTGCTTTTTCCTGCTCCTTTTAGCATGACAAAGAAGATTCAAAGAGAGTAATATGCCAGCTCCTTTCATTCAGTCAGTAGCTTCTATCATTTCTGGTATATGAATAACATGATGTTTTTCAATGGCAAAAATCAATGAATATTGTAAATGCACAAACAGTAATTTCTCCGCATTGCAAGGTGCAATTCTGAAATTTTTTGCTTTTTCCTGCTCCTCTTAGCATGATAAAGAAGATTCAAAGAGAGTGAGATGCCAGCTCCTTTCATTCAGTCAGTAGCTTCAATCATTTCTGGACGTTTTTCAATGGCAAAAATCAATGAATATTGTAAATGCACAAACAGTAATTTCTCCGCATTGCAAGGTGCAATTCTGAAATTTTTTGCTTTTTCCTGCTCCTCTTAGCATGACAAAGAAGATTCAAAGAGAGTAAGATGCCAGCTCCTTTCATTCAGTCAGTAGCTTCTATCATTTCTGGTATATGAATAACATGATGTTTTTCAATGGCAAAAATCAATGAATATTGTAAATGCACAAACAGTAATTTCTCCGCATTGCAAGGTGCAATTCTGAAATTTTTTGCTTTTTCCTGCTCCTCTTAGCATGATAAAGAAGATTCAAAGAGAGTGAGATGCCAGCTCCTTTCATTCAGTCAGTAGCTTCAATCATTTCTGGACGTTTTTCAATGGCAAAAATCAATGAATATTGTAAATGCACAAACAGTAATTTCTCCGCATTGCAAGGTGCAATTCTGAAATTTTTTGCTTTTTCCTGCTCCTCTTAGCATGATAAAGAAGATTCAAAGAGAGTGAGATGCCAGCTCCTTTCATTCAGTCAGTAGCTTCAATCATTTCTGGATGTTTTTCAATGGCAAAAATCAATGAATATTGTAAATGCACAAACTGTAATTTCTCCGCATTGCAAGGTGCAATTCTGAAATTTTTTGCTTTTTCCTGCTCCTCTTAGCATGATAAAGAAGATTCAAAGAGAGTGAGATGCCAGCTCCTTTCATTCAGTCAGTAGCTTCAATCATTTCTGGACGTTTTTCAATGGCAAAAATCAATGAATATTGTAAATGCACAAACAGTAATTTCTCCGCATTGCAAGGTGCAATTCTGAAATTTTTTGCTTTTTCCTGCTCCTCTTAGCATGATAAAGAAGATTCAAAGAGAGTGAGATGCCAGCTCCTTTCATTCAGTCAGTACCTTCAATCATTTCTGGATGTTTTTCAATGGCAAAAATCAATGAATATTGTAAATGCACAAACAGTAATTTCTCCGCATTGCAAGGTGCAATTCTGAAATTTTTTGCTTTTTCCCGCTCCTCTTAGCATGATAAAGAAGATTCAAAGAGAGTGAGGTGCCAGCTCCTTTCATTCAGTCAGTAGCTTCAAACATTTCTGGTATATGAATAACATGTTTTTCAATGGCAAAAATCATTGAATATTGTAAATGCACAAACAGTAATTTCTCCGCATTGCAAGGTGCAATTCTGAAATTTTTTGATTTTTCCTGCTCCTCTTAGCATGATAAAGAAGATTCAAAGAGAGTGAGATGCCAGCTCCTTTCATTCAGTCAGTAGCTTCAATCATTTCTGGACGTTTTTCAATGGCAAAAATCAATGAATATTGTAAATGCACAAACAGTAATTTCTCCGCATTGCAAGGTGCAATTCTGAAATTTTTTGCTTTTTCCTGCTCCTCTTAGCATGATAAAGAAGATTCAAAGAGAGTGAGATGCCAGCTCCTTTCATTCAGTCAGTAGCTTCAATCATTTCTGGACGTTTTTCAATGGCAAAAATCAATGAATATTGTAAATGCACAAACAGTAATTTCTCCGCATTGCAAGGTGCAATTCTGAAATTTTTTGCTTTTTCCTGCTCCTCTGAGCATGATAAAGAAGATTCAAAGAGAGTGAGATGCCAGCTCCTTTCATTCAGTCAGTAGCTTCAAACATTTCTGGTATATGAATAACATGATGTTTTTCAATGGCAAAAATCAATGAATATTGTAAATGCACAAACAGTAATTTCTCCGCATTGCAAGGTGCAAGTCTGAAATTTTTTGCTTTTTCCTGCTCCTCTTAGCATGATAAAGAAGATTCAAAGAGAGTGAGATGCCAGCTACTTTCATTCAGTCAGTAGCTTCAATCATTTCTGGACGTTTTTCAATGGTAAAAATCAATGAATATTGTAAATGCACAAACAGTAATTTCTCCACATTGCAAGGTGCAATTCTGAAATTTTTTGCTTTTTCCTGCTCCTCTTAGCATGATAAAGAAGATTCAAAGAGAGTGAGATGCCAGCTCCTTTCATTCAGTCAGTAGCTTCAAACATTTCTGGTATATGAATAACATGATGTTTTTCAATGGCAAAAATCAATGAATATTGTAAATGCACAAACAGTAATTTCTCCGCATTGCAAGGTGCAATTCTGAAATTTTTTGCTTTTTCCTGCTCCTCTTAGCATGATAAAGAAGATTCAAAGAGAGTGAGATGCCAGCTCCTTTCATTCAGTCAGTAGCTTCAAACATTTCTGGTATATGAATAACATGATGTTTTTCAATGGCAAAAATCAATGAATATTGTAAATGCACAAAGAGTAATTTCTCCGCATTGCAAGGTGCAATTCTGAAATTTTTTGCTTTTTCCTGCTCCTCTTAGCATGATAAAGAAGATTCAAAGAGAGTGAGATGCCAGCTCCTTTCATTCAGTCAGTAGCTTCAATCATTTCTGGACGTTTTTCAATGGCAAAAATCAATGAATATTGTAAATGCACAAGCAGTAATTTCTCCGCATTGCAAGGTGCAATTCTGAAATTTTTTGCTTTTTCCTGCTCCTCTTAGCATGATAAAGAAGATTCAAAGAGAGTGAGATGCCAGCTCCTTTCATTCAGTCAGTAGCTTCAATCATTTCTGGACGTTTTTCAATGGCAAAAATCAATGAATATTGTAAATGCACAAACAGTAATTTCTCCGCATTGCAAGGTGCAATTCTGAAATTTTTTGCTTTTTCCTGCTCCTCTTAGCATGATAAAGAAGATTCAAAGAGAGTGAGATGCCAGCTCCTTTCATTCAGTCAGTAGCTTCAAACATTTCTGGTATATGAATAACATGATGTTTTTCAATGGCAAAAATCAATGAATATTGTAAATGCACAAACAGTAATTTCTCCGCATTGCAAGGTGCAATTCTGAAATTTTTTGCTTTTTCCTGCTCCTCTTAGCATGATAAAGAAGATTCAAAGAGAGTGAGATGCCAGCTCCTTTCATTCAGTCAGTAGCTTCAATCATTTCTGGACGTTTTTCAATGGCAAAAATCAATGAATATTGTAAATGCACAAACAGTAATTTCTCCGCATTGCAAGGTGCAATTCTGAAATTTTTTGCTTTTTCCTGCTCCTCTTAGCATGATAAAGAAGATTCAAAGAGAGTGAGATGCCAGCTCCTTTCATTCAGTCAGTAGCTTCAATCATTTCTGGACGTTTTTCAATGGCAAAAATCAATGAATATTGTAAATGCACAAACAGTAATTTCTCCGCATTGCAAGGTGCAATTCTGAAATTTTTTGCTTTTTCCTGCTCCTCTTAGCATGACAAAGAAGATTCAAAGAGAGTAAGATGCCAGCTCCTTTCATTCAGTCAGTAGCTTCAATCATTTCTGGTATATGAATAACATGATGTTTTTCAATGGCAAAAATCAATGAATATTGTAAATGCACAAACAGTAATTTCTCCGCATTGCAAGGTGCAATTCTGAAATTTTTTGCTTTTTCCTGCTCCTCTTAGCATGATAAAGAAGATTCAAAGAGAGTGAGATGCCAGCTCCTTTCATTCAGTCAGTAGCTTCAATCATTTCTGGACGTTTTTCAATGGCAAAAATCAATGAATATTGTAAATGCACAAAGAGAAATTTCTCCGCATTGCAAGGTGCAATTCTGAAATTTTTTGCTTTTTCCTTCTCCTCTTAGCATGATAAAGAAGATTCAAAGAGAGTGAGATGCCAGCTCCTTTCATTCAGTCAGTAGCTTCAATCATTTCTGGACGTTTTTCAATGGCAAAAATCAATGAATATTGTAAATGCACAAACAGTAATTTCTCCGCATTGCAAGGTGCAATTCTGAAATTTTTTGCTTTTTCCTGCTCCTCTTAGCATGATAAAGAAGATTCAAAGAGAGTGAGATGCCAGCTCCTTTCATTCAGTCAGTAGCTTCAAACATTTCTGGTATATGAATAACATGATGTTTTTCAATGGCAAAAATCAATGAATATTGTAAAAGCACAAACAGTAATTTCTCCGCATTGCAAGGTGCAATTCTGAAATTTTTTGCTTTTTCCTGCTCCTCTTAGCATGATAAAGAAGATTCAAAGAGAGTGAGATGCCAGCTCCTTTCATTCAGTCAGTAGCTTCAATCATTTCTGGACGTTTTTCAATGGCAAAAATCAATGAATATTGTAAATGCACAAACAGTAATTTCTCCGCATTGCAAGGTGCAATTCTGAAATTTTTTGCTTTTTCCTGCTCCTCTTAGCATGATAAAGAAGATTCAAAGAGAGTGAGATGCCAGCTCCTTTCATTCAGTCAGTAGCTTCAATCATTTCTGGTATATGAATAACATGATGTTTTTCAATGGCAAAAATCAATGAATATTGTAAATGCACAAACAGTAATTTCTCCGCATTGCAAGTTGCAATTCTGAAATTTTTTGCTTTTTCCTGCTCCTCTTAGCATGATAAAGAAGATTCAAAGAGAGTGAGATGCCAGCTCCTTTCATTCAGTCAGTAGCTTCAATCATTTCTGGACGTTTTTCAATGGCAAAAATCAATGAATATTGTAAATGCACAAACAGTAATTTCTCCGCATTGCAAGGTGCAATTCTGAAATTTTTTGCTTTTTCCTGCTCCTCTTAGCATGATAAAGAAGATTCAAAGAGAGTGAGATGCCAGCTCCTTTCATTCAGTCAGTAGCTTCAATCATTTCTGGACGTTTTTCAATGGCAAAAATCAATGAATATTGTAAATGCACAAACAGTAATTTCTCCGCATTGCAAGGTGCAATTCTGAAATTTTTTGCTTTTTCCTGCTCCTCTTAGCATGATAAAGAAGATTCAAAGAGAGTGAGATGCCAGCTCCTTTCATTCAGTCAGTAGCTTCAAACATTTCTGGTATATGAATAACATGATGTTTTTCAATGGCAAAAATCAATGAATATTGTAAAAGCACAAACAGTAATTTCTCCGCATTGCAAGGTGCAATTCTGAAATTTTTAGCTTTTTCCTGCTCCTCTTAGCATGATAAAGAAGATTCAAAGAGAGTGAGATGCCAGCTCCTTTCATTCAGTCAGTAGCTTCAATCATTTCTGGACGTTTTTCAATGGCAAAAATCAATGAATATTGTAAATGCACAAACAGTAATTTCTCCGCATTGCAAGGTGCAATTCTGAAATTTTTTGCTTTTTCCTGCTCCTCTTAGCATGATAAAGAAGATTCAAAGAGAGTGAGATGCCAGCTCCTTTCATTCAGTCAGTAGCTTCAATCATTTCTGGACGTTTTTCAATGGCAAAAATCAATGAATATTGTAAATGCACAAACAGTAATTTCTCCGCATTGCAAGGTGCAATTCTGAAATTTTTTGCTTTTTCCTGCTCCTCTTAGCATGATAAAGAAGATTCAAAGAGAGTGAGATGCCAGCTCCTTTCATTCAGTCAGTAGCTTCAAACATTTCTGGTATATGAATAACATGATGTTTTTCAATGGCAAAAATCAATGAATATTGTAAAAGCACAAACAGTAATTTCTCCGCATTGCAAGGTGCAATTCTGAAATTTTTTGCTTTTTCCTGCTCCTCTTAGCATGATAAAGAAGATTCAAAGAGAGTGAGATGCCAGCTCCTTTCATTCAGTCAGTAGCTTCAATCATTTCTGGACGTTTTTCAATGGCAAAAATCAATGAATATTGTAAATGCACAAACAGTAATTTCTCCGCATTGCAAGGTGCAATTCTGAAATTTTTTGCTTTTTCCTGCTCCTCTTAGCATGATAAAGAAGATTCAAAGAGAGTGAGATGCCAGCTCCTTTCATTCAGTCAGTAGCTTCAATCATTTCTGGTATATGAATAACATGATGTTTTTCAATGGCAAAAATCAATGAATATTGTAAATGCACAAACAGTAATTTCTCCGCATTGCAAGTTGCAATTCTGAAATTTTTTGCTTTTTCCTGCTCCTCTTAGCATGATAAAGAAGATTCAAAGAGAGTGAGATGCCAGCTCCTTTCATTCAGTCAGTAGCTTCAATCATTTCTGGACGTTTTTCAATACCAAAAATCAATGAATATTGTAAATGCACAAACAGTAATTTCTCCGCATTGCAAGGTGCAATTCTGAAATTTTTTGCTTTTTCCTGCTCCTCTTAGCATGATAAAGAAGATTCAAAGAGAGTGAGATGCCAGCTCCATTCATTCAGTCAGTAGCTTCAATCATTTCTGGACGTTTTTCAATGGCAAAAATCAATGAATATTGTAAATGCACAAACAGTAATTTCTCCGCATTGCAAGGTGCAATTCTGAAATTTTTTGCTTTTTCCTGCTCCTCTTAGCATGATAAAGAAGATTCAAAGAGAGTGAGATGCCAGCTCCTTTCATTCAGTCAGTAGCTTCAAACATTTCTGGTATATGAATAACATGATGTTTTTCAATGGCAAAAATCAATGAATATTGTAAAAGCACAAACAGTAATTTCTCCGCATTGCAAGGTGCAATTCTGAAATTTTTTGCTTTTTCCTGCTCCTCTTAGCATGATAAAGAAGATTCAAAGAGAGTGAGATGCCAGCTCCTTTCATTCAGTCAGTAGCTTCAATCATTTCTGGAAGTTTTTCAATGGCAAAAATCAATGAATATTGTAAATGCACAAACAGTAATTTCTCCGCATTGCAAGGTGCAATTCTGAAATTTTTTGCTTTTTCCTGCTCCTCTTAGCATGATAAAGAAGATTCAAAGAGAGTGAGATGCCAGCTCCTTTCATTCAGTCAGTAGCTTCAATCATTTCTGGTATATGAATAACATGATGTTTTTCAATGGCAAAAATCAATGAATATTGTAAATGCACAAACAGTAATTTCTCCACATTGCAAGGTGCAATTCTGAAATTTTTTGCTTTTTCCTGCTCCTCTTAGCATGATAAAGAAGATTCAAAGAGAGTGAGATGCCAGCTCCTTTCATTCAGTCAGTAGCTTCAATCATTTCTGGACGTTTTTCAATGGCAAAAATCAATGAATATTGTAAATGCACAAACAGTAATTTCTCCGCATTGCAAGGTGCAATTCTGAAATTTTTTGCTTTTTCCTGCTCCTCTTAGCATGATAAAGAAGATTCAAAGAGAGCGAGATGCCAGCTCCTTTCATTCAGTCAGTAGCTTCAATCATTTCTGGTATATGAATAACATGATGTTTTTCAATGGCAAAAATCAATGAATATTGTAAATGCACAAACAGTAATTTCTCCGCATTGCAAGGTGCAATTCTGAAATTTTTAGCTTTTTCCTGCTCCTCTTAGCATGATAAAGAAGATTCAAAGAGAGTGAGATGCCAGCTCCTTTCATTCAGTCAGTACCTTCAATCATTTCTGGATGTTTTTCAATGGCAAAAATCAATGAATATTGTAAATGCACAAACAGTAATTTCTCCGCATTGCAAGGTGCAATTCTGAAATTTTTTGCTTTTTCCCGCTCCTCTTAGCATGATAAAGAAGATTCAAAGAGAGTGAGGTGCCAGCTCCTTTCATTCAGTCAGTAGCTTCAAACATTTCTGGTATATGAATAACATGTTTTTCAATGGCAAAAATCATTGAATATTGTAAATGCACAAACAGTAATTTCTCCGCATTGCAAGGTGCAATTCTGAAATTTTTTGATTTTTCCTGCTCCTCTTAGCATGATAAAGAAGATTCAAAGAGAGTGAGATGCCAGCTCCTTTCATTCAGTCAGTAGCTTCAATCATTTCTGGACGTTTTTCAATGGCAAAAATCAATGAATATTGTAAATGCACAAACAGTAATTTCTCCGCATTGCAAGGTGCAATTCTGAAATTTTTTGTTTTTTCCTGCTCCTCTTAGCATGATAAAGAAGATTCAAAGAGAGTGAGATGCCAGCTCCTTTCATTCAGTCAGTAGCTTCAATCATTTCTGGACGTTTTTCAATGGCAAAAATCAATGAATATTGTAAATGCACAAACAGTAATTTCTCCGCATTGCAAGGTGCAATTCTGAAATTTTTTGCTTTTTCCTGCTCCTCTTAGCATGATAAAGAAGATTCAAAGAGAGTGAGATGCCAGCTCCTTTCATTCAGTCAGTAGCTTCAAACATTTCTGGTATATGAATAACATGATGTTTTTCAATGGCAAAAATCAATGAATATTGTAAATGCACAAACAGTAATTTCTCCGCATTGCAAGGTGCAAGTCTGAAATTTTTTGCTTTTTCCTGCTCCTCTTAGCATGATAAAGAAGATTCAAAGAGAGTGAGATGCCAGCTACTTTCATTCAGTCAGTAGCTTCAATCATTTCTGGACGTTTTTCAATGGTAAAAATCAATGAATATTGTAAATGCACAAACAGTAATTTCTCCACATTGCAAGGTGCAATTCTGAAATTTTTTGCTTTTTCCTGCTCCTCTTAGCATGATAAAGAAGATTCAAAGAGAGTGAGATGCCAGCTCCTTTCATTCAGTCAGTAGCTTCAAACATTTCTGGTATATGAATAACATGATGTTTTTCAATGGCAAAAATCAATGAATATTGTAAATGCACAAACAGTAATTTCTCCGCATTGCAAGGTGCAATTCTGAAATTTTTTGCTTTTTCCTGCTCCTCTTAGCATGATAAAGAAGATTCAAAGAGAGTGAGATGCCAGCTCCTTTCATTCAGTCAGTAGCTTCAAACATTTCTGGTATATGAATAACATGATGTTTTTCAATGGCAAAAATCAATGAATATTGTAAATGCACAAAGAGTAATTTCTCCGCATTGCAAGGTGCAATTCTGAAATTTTTTGCTTTTTCCTGCTCCTCTTAGCATGATAAAGAAGATTCAAAGAGAGTGAGATGCCAGCTCCTTTCATTCAGTCAGTAGCTTCAATCATTTCTGGACGTTTTTCAATGGCAAAAATCAATGAATATTGTAAATGCACAAGCAGTAATTTCTCCGCATTGCAAGGTGCAATTCTGAAATTTTTTGCTTTTTCCTGCTCCTCTTAGCATGATAAAGAAGATTCAAAGAGAGTGAGATGCCAGCTCCTTTCATTCAGTCAGTAGCTTCAATCATTTCTGGACGTTTTTCAATGGCAAAAATCAATGAATATTGTAAATGCACAAACAGTAATTTCTCCGCATTGCAAGGTGCAATTCTGAAATTTTTTGCTTTTTCCTGCTCCTCTTAGCATGATAAAGAAGATTCAAAGAGAGTAAGATGCCAGCTCCTTTCATTCAGTCAGTAGCTTCAAACATTTCTGGTATATGAATAACATGATGTTTTTCAATGGCAAAAATCAATGAATATTGTAAATGCACAAACAGTAATTTCTCCGCATTGCAAGGTGCAATTCTGAAATTTTTTGCTTTTTCCTGCTCCTCTTAGCATGATAAAGAAGATTCAAAGAGAGTGAGATGCCAGCTCCTTTCATTCAGTCAGTAGCTTCAATCATTTCTGGACGTTTTTCAATGGCAAAAATCAATGAATATTGTAAATGCACAAACAGTAATTTCTCCGCATTGCAAGGTGCAATTCTGAAATTTTTTGCTTTTTCCTGCTCCTCTTAGCATGATAAAGAAGATTCAAAGAGAGTGAGATGCCAGCTCCTTTCATTCAGTCAGTAGCTTCAATCATTTCTGGACGTTTTTCAATGGCAAAAATCAATGAATATTGTAAATGCACAAACAGTAATTTCTCCGCATTGCAAGGTGCAATTCTGAAATTTTTTGCTTTTTCCTGCTCCTCTTAGCATGACAAAGAAGATTCAAAGAGAGTAAGATGCCAGCTCCTTTCATTCAGTCAGTAGCTTCAATCATTTCTGGTATATGAATAACATGATGTTTTTCAATGGCAAAAATCAATGAATATTGTAAATGCACAAACAGTAATTTCTCCGCATTGCAAGGTGCAATTCTGAAATTTTTTGCTTTTTCCTGCTCCTCTTAGCATGATAAAGAAGATTCAAAGAGAGTGAGATGCCAGCTCCTTTCATTCAGTCAGTAGCTTCAATCATTTCTGGACGTTTTTCAATGGCAAAAATCAATGAATATTGTAAATGCACAAACAGTAATTTCTCCGCATTGCAAGGTGCAATTCTGAAATTTTTTGCTTTTTCCTGCTCCTCTTAGCATGATAAAGAAGATTCAAAGAGAGTGAGATGCCAGCTCCTTTCATTCAGTCAGTAGCTTCAATCATTTCTGGACGTTTTTCAATGGCAAAAATCAATGAATATTGTAAATGCACAAACAGTAATTTCTCCGCATTGCAAGGTGCAATTCTGAAATTTTTTGCTTTTTCCTGCTCCTCTTAGCATGATAAAGAAGATTCAAAGAGAGTGAGATGCCAGCTCCTTTCATTCAGTCAGTAGCTTCAATCATTTCTGGTATATGAATAACATGATGTTTTTCAATGGCAAAAATCAATGAATATTGTAAATGCACAAACAGTAATTTCTCCGCATTGCAAGTTGCAATTCTGAAATTTTTTGCTTTTTCCTGCTCCTCTTAGCATGATAAAGAAGATTCAAAGAGAGTGAGATGCCAGCTCCTTTCATTCAGTCAGTAGCTTCAATCATTTCTGGACGTTTTTCAATGGCAAAAATCAATGAATATTGTAAATGCACAAACAGTAATTTCTCCGCATTGCAAGGTGCAATTCTGAAATTTTTTGCTTTTTCCTGCTCCTCTTAGCATGATAAAGAAGATTCAAAGAGAGTGAGATGCCAGCTCCTTTCATTCAGTCAGTAGCTTCAATCATTTCTGGACGTTTTTCAATGGCAAAAATCAATGAATATTGTAAATGCACAAACAGTAATTTCTCCGCATTGCAAGGTGCAATTCTGAAATTTTTTGCTTTTTCCTGCTCCTCTTAGCATGATAAAGAAGATTCAAAGATAGTGAGATGCCAGCTCCTTTCATTCAGTCAGTATCTTCAAACATTTCTGGTATATGAATAACATGATGTTTTTCAATGGCAAAAATCAATGAATATTGTAAAAGCACAAACAGTAATTTCTCCGCATTGCAAGGTGCAATTCTGAAATTTTTTGCTTTTTCCTGCTCCTCTTAGCATGATAAAGAAGATTCAAAGAGAGTGAGATGCCAGCTCCTTTCATTCAGTCAGTAGCTTCAATCATTTCTGGACGTTTTTCAATGGCAAAAATCAATGAATATTGTAAATGCACAAACAGTAATTTCTCCGCATTGCAAGGTGCAATTCTGAAATTTTTTGCTTTTTCCTGCTCCTCTTAGCATGATAAAGAAGATTCAAAGAGAGTGAGATGCCAGCTCCTTTCATTCAGTCAGTAGCTTCAATCATTTCTGGACGTTTTTCAATGGCAAAAATCAATGAATATTGTAAATGCACAAACAGTAATTTCTCCGCATTGCAAGGTGCAATTCTGAAATTTTTTGCTTTTTCCTGCTCCTCTTAGCATGATAAAGAAGATTCAAAGAGAGTGAGATGCCAGCTCCTTTCATTCAGTCAGTAGCTTCAAACATTTCTGGTATATGAATAACATGATGTTTTTCAATGGCAAAAATCAATGAATATTGTAAAAGCACAAACAGTAATTTCTCCGCATTGCAAGGTGCAATTCTGAAATTTTTTGCTTTTTCCTGCTCCTCTTAGCATGATAAAGAAGATTCAAAGAGAGTGAGATGCCAGCTCCTTTCATTCAGTCAGTAGCTTCAATCATTTCTGGACGTTTTTCAATGGCAAAAATCAATGAATATTGTAAATGCACAAACAGTAATTTCTCCGCATTGCAAGGTGCAATTCTGAAATTTTTTGCTTTTTCCTGCTCCTCTTAGCATGATAAAGAAGATTCAAAGAGAGTGAGATGCCAGCTCCATTCATTCAGTCAGTAGCTTCAATCATTTCTGGACGTTTTTCAATGGCAAAAATCAATGAATATTGTAAATGCACAAACAGTAATTTCTCCGCATTGCAAGGTGCAATTCTGAAATTTTTTGCTTTTTCCTGCTCCTCTTAGCATGATAAAGAAGATTCAAAGAGAGTGAGATGCCAGCTCCTTTCATTCAGTCAGTAGCTTCAAACATTTCTGGTATATGAATAACATGATGTTTTTCAATGGCAAAAATCAATGAATATTGTAAAAGCACAAACAGTAATTTCTCCGCATTGCAAGGTGCAATTCTGAAATTTTTTGCTTTTTCCTGCTCCTCTTAGCATGATAAAGAAGATTCAAAGAGAGTGAGATGCCAGCTCCTTTCATTCAGTCAGTAGCTTCAATCATTTCTGGACGTTTTTCAATGGCAAAAATCAATGAATATTGTAAATGCACAAACAGTAATTTCTCCGCATTGCAAGGTGCAATTCTGAAATTTTTTGCTTTTTCCTGCTCCTCTTAGCATGATAAAGAAGATTCAAAGAGAGTGAGATGCCAGCTCCTTTCATTCAGTCAGTAGCTTCAATCATTTCTGGTATATGAATAACATGATGTTTTTCAATGGCAAAAATCAATGAATATTGTAAATGCACAAACAGTAATTTCTCCACATTGCAAGGTGCAATTCTGAAATTTTTTGCTTTTTCCTGCTCCTCTTAGCATGATAAAGAAGATTCAAAGAGAGTGAGATGCCAGCTCCTTTCATTCAGTCAGTAGCTTCAATCATTTCTGGACGTTTTTCAATGGCAAAAATCAATGAATATTGTAAATGCACAAACAGTAATTTCTCCGCATTGCAAGGTGCAATTCTGAAATTTTTTGCTTTTTCCTGCTCCTCTTAGCATGATAAAGAAGATTCAAAGAGAGCGAGATGCCAGCTCCTTTCATTCAGTCAGTAGCTTCAATCATTTCTGGTATATGAATAACATGATGTTTTTCAATGGCAAAAATCAATGAATATTGTAAATGCACAAACAGTAATTTCTCCGCATTGCAAGGTGCAATTCTGAAATTTTTAGCTTTTTCCTGCTCCTCTTAGCATGATAAAGAAGATTCAAAGAGAGTGAGATGCCAGCTCCTTTCATTCAGTCAGTAGCTTCAATCATTTCTGGACGTTTTTCAATGGCAAAAATCAATGAATATTGTAAATGCACAAACAGTAATTTCTCCGCATTGCAAGGTGCAATTCTGAAATTTTTTGCTTTTTCCTGCTCCTCTTAGCATGATAAAGAAGATTCAAAGAGAGTGAGATGCCAGCTCCTTTCATTCAGTCAGTAGCTTCAATCATTTCTGGACGTTTTTCAATGGCAAAAATCAATGAATATTGTAAATGCACAAACAGTAATTTCTCCGCATTGCAAGGTGCAATTCTGAAATTTTTTGCTTTTTCCTGCTCCTCTTAGCATGATAAAGAAGATTCAAAGAGAGTGAGATGCCAGCTCCTTTCATTCAGTCAGTAGCTTCAATCATTTCTGGTATATGAATAACATGATGTTTTTCAATGGCAAAAATCAATGAATATTGTAAATGCACAAACAGTAATTTCTCCGCATTGCAAGGTGCAATTCTGAAATTTTTTGCTTTTTCCTGCTCCTCTTAGCATGATAAAGAAGATTCAAAGAGAGTGAGATGCCAGCTCCTTTCATTCAGTCAGCAGCTTCAATCATTTCTGGACATTTTTCAATGGCAAAAATCAATGAATATTGTAAATGCACAAACAGTAATTTCTCCGCATTGCAAGGTGCAATTCTGAAATTTTTTGCTTTTTCCTGCTCCTCTTAGCATGATAAAGAAGATTCAAAGAGAGTGAGATGCCAGCTCCTTTCATTCAGTCAGTAGCTTCAAACATTTCTGGTATATGAATAACATGATGTTTTTCAATGGCAAAAATCAATGAATATTGTAAAAGCACAAACAGTAATTTCTCCGCATTGCAAGGTGCAATTCTGAAATTTTTTGCTTTTTCCTGCTCCTCTTAGCATGATAAAGAAGATTCAAAGAGAGTGAGATGCCAGCTCCTTTCATTCAGTCAGTAGCTTCAATCATTTCTGGACGTTTTTCAATGGCAAAAATCAATGAATATTGTAAATGCACAAACAGTAATTTCTCCGCATTGCAAGGTGCAATTCTGAAATTTTTTGCTTTTTCCTGCTCCTCTTAGCATGATAAAGAAGATTCAAAGAGAGTGAGATGCCAGCTCCTTTCATTCAGTCAGTAGCTTCAATCATTTCTGGTATATGAATAACATGATGTTTTTCAATGGCAAAAATCAATGAATATTGTAAATGCACAAACAGTAATTTCTCCGCATTGCAAGTTGCAATTCTGAAATTTTTTGCTTTTTCCTGCTCCTCTTAGCATGATAAAGAAGATTCAAAGAGAGTGAGATGCCAGCTCCTTTCATTCAGTCAGTAGCTTCAATTATTTCTGGACGTTTTTCAATGGCAAAAATCAATGAATATTGTAAATGCACAAACAGTAATTTCTCCGCATTGCAAGGTGCAATTCTGAAATTTTTTGCTTTTTCCTGCTCCTCTTAGCATGATAAAGAAGATTCAAAGAGAGTGAGATGCCAGCTCCTTTCATTCAGTCAGTTGCTTCAATCATTTCTGGACGTTTTTCAATGGCAAAAATCAATGAATATTGTAAATGCACAAACAGTAATTTCTCCGCATTGCAAGGTGCAATTCTGAAATTTTTTGCTTTTTCCTGCTCCTCTTAGCATGATAAAGAAGATTCAAAGAGAGTGAGATGCCAGCTCCTTTCATTCAGTCAGTAGCTTCAATCATTTCTGGACGTTTTTCAATGGCAAAAATCAATGAATATTGTAAATGCACAAACAGTAATTTCTCCGCATTGCAAGGTGCAATTCTGAAATTTTTTGCTTTTTCCTGCTCCTCTTTGCATGATAAAGAAGATTCAAAGAGAGTGAGATGCCAGCTCCTTTCATTCAGTCAGTAGCTTCAATCATTTCTGGTATATGAATAACATGATGTTTTTCAATGGCAAAAATCAATGAATATTGTAAATGCACAAACAGTAATTTCTCCGCATTGCAAGGTGCAATTCTGAAATTTTTGGCTTTTTCCTGCTCCTCTTAGCATGATAAAGAAGATTCAAAGAGAGTGAGATGCCAGCTCCTTTCATTCAGTCAGTAGCTTCAATCATTTCTGGATGTTTTTCAATGGCAAAAATCAATGAATATTGTAAATGCACAAACAGTAATTTCTCCGCATTGCAAGGTGCAATTCTGAAATTTCTTGCATTTTCCTGCTGCTCTTAGCATGATAAAGAAGATTCAAAGAGAGTGAGATGCCAGCTCCTTTCATTCAGTCAGTAGCTTCAATCATTTCTGGACGTTTTTCAATGGCAAAAATCAATGAATATTGTAAATGCACAAACAGTAATTTCTCCGCATTGCAAGGTGCAATTCTGAAATTTTTTGCTTTTTCCTGCTCCTCTTAGCATGATAAAGAAGATTCAAAGAGAGTGAGATGCCAGCTCCTTTCATTCAGTCAGTAGCTTCAAACATTTCTGGTATATGAATAACATGATGTTTTTCAATGGCAAAAATCAATGAATATTGTAAATGCACAAACAGTAATTTCTCCGCATTGCAAGGTGCAATTCTGAAATTTTTTGCTTTTTCCTGCTCCTCTTAGCATGATAAAGAAGATTCAAAGAGAGTGAGATGCCAGCTCCTTTCATTCAGTCAGTAGCTTCAATCATTTCTGGACGTTTTTCAATGGCAAAAATCAATGAATATTGTAAATGCACAAACAGTAATTTCTCCGCATTGCAAGGTGCAATTCTGAAATTTTTTGCTTTTTCCTGCTCCTCTTAGCATGATAAAGAAGATTCAAAGAGAGTGAGATGCCAGCTTCTTTCATTCAGTCAGTAGCTTCAAACATTTCTGGGATATGAATAACATGATGTTTTTCAATGGCAAAAATTAATGAATATTGTAAATGCACAAACAGTAATTTCTCCGCATTGCAAGGTGCAATTCTGAAATTTTTTGCTTTTTCCTGCTCCTCTTAGCATGATAAAGAAGATTCAAAGAGAGTGAGATGCCAGCTCCTTTCATTCAGTCAGTAGCTTCAATCATTTCTGGACTTTTTTCAATGGCAAAAATCAATGAATATTGTAAATGCACAAACAGTAATTTCTCCGCATTGCAAGGTGCAATTCTGAAATTTTTTGCTTTTTCCTGCTCCTCTTAGCATGATAAAGAAGATTCAAAGAGAGTGAGATGCCAGCTCCTTTCATTCAGTCAGTAGCTTCAATCATTTCTGGACGTTTTTCAATGGCAAAAATCAATGAATATTGTAAATGCACAAACAGTAATTTCTCCGCATTGCAAGGTGCAATTCTGAAATTTTTTGCTTTTTCCTGCTCCTCTTAGCATGATAAAGAAGATTCAAAGAGAGTGAGATGCCAGCTCCTTTCATTCAGTCAGTAGCTTCAATCATTTCTGGACGTTTTTCAATGGCAAAAATCAATGAATATTGTAAATGCACAAACAGTAATTTCTCCGCATTGCAAGGTGCAATTCTGAAATTTTTTGCTTTTTCCTGCTCCTCTTTGCATGATAAAGAAGATTCAAAGAGAGTGAGATGCCAGCTCCTTTCATTCAGTCAGTAGCTTCAATCATTTCTGGTATATGAATAACATGATGTTTTTCAATGGCAAAAATCAATGAATATTGTAAATGCACAAACAGTAATTTCTCCGCATTGCAAGGTGCAATTCTGAAATTTTTGGCTTTTTCCTGCTCCTCTTAGCATGATAAAGAAGATTCAAAGAGAGTGAGATGCCAGCTCCTTTCATTCAGTCAGTAGCTTCAATCATTTCTGGATGTTTTTCAATGGCAAAAATCAATGAATATTGTAAATGCACAAACAGTAATTTCTCCGCATTGCAAGGTGCAATTCTGAAATTTCTTGCATTTTCCTGCTCCTCTTAGCATGATAAAGAAGATTCAAAGAGAGTGAGATGCCAGCTCCTTTCATTCAGTCAGTAGCTTCAATCATTTCTGGACGTTTTTCAATGGCAAAAATCAATGAATATTGTAAATGCACAAACAGTAATTTCTCCGCATTGCAAGGTGCAATTCTGAAATTTTTTGCTTTTTCCTGCTCCTCTTAGCATGATAAAGAAGATTCAAAGAGAGTGAGATGCCAGCTCCTTTCATTCAGTCAGTGGCTTCAAACATTTCTGGTATATGAATAACATGATGTTTTTCAATGGCAAAAATCAATGAATATTGTAAATGCACAAACAGTAATTTCTCCGCATTGCAAGGTGCAATTCTGAAATTTTTTGCTTTTTCCTGCTCCTCTTAGCATGATAAAGAAGATTCAAAGAGAGTGAGATGCCAGCTCCTTTCATTCAGTCAGTAGCTTCAATCATTTCTGGTATATGAATAACATGATGTTTTTCAATGGCAAAAATCAATGAATATTGTAAATGCACAAACAGTAATTTCTCCGCATTGCAAGTTGCAATTCTGAAATTTTTTGCTTTTTCCTGCTCCTCTTAGCATGATAAAGAAGATTCAAAGAGAGTGAGATGCCAGCTCCTTTCATTCAGTCAGTAGCTTCAATCATTTCTGGACGTTTTTCAATGGCAAAAATCAATGAATATTGTAAATGCACCAACAGTAATTTCTCCGCATTGCAAGGTGCAATTCTGAAATTTTTTGCTTTTTCCTGCTCCTCTTAGCATGATAAAGAAGATTCAAAGAGAGTGAGATGCCAGCTCCTTTCATTCAGTCAGTAGCTTCAATCATTTCTGGACGTTTTTCAATGGCAAAAATCAATGAATATTGTAAATGCACAAACAGTAATTTCTCCGCATTGCAAGGTGCAATTCTGAAATTTTTTGCTTTTTCCTGCTCCTCTTAGCATGATAAAGAAGATTCAAAGAGAGTGAGATGCCAGCTCCTTTCATTCAGTCAGTAGCTTCAAACATTTCTGGTATATGAATAACATGATGTTTTTCAATGGCAAAAATCAATGAATATTGTAAAAGCACAAACAGTAATTTCTCCGCATTGCAAGGTGCAATTCTGAAATTTTTTGCTTTTTCCTGCTCCTCTTAGCATGATAAAGAAGATTCAAAGAGAGTGAGATGCCAGCTCCTTTCATTCAGTCAGTAGCTTCAATCATTTCTGGACGTTTTTCAATGGCAAAAATCAATGAATATTGTAAATGCACAAACAGTAATTTCTCCGCATTGCAAGGTGCAATTCTGAAATTTTTTGCTTTTTCCTGCTCCTCTTAGCATGATAAAGAAGATTCAAAGAGAGTGAGATGCCAGCTCCTTTCATTCAGTCAGTAGCTTCAATCATTTCTGGACGTTTTTCAATGGCAAAAATCAATGAATATTGTAAATGCACAAACAGTAATTTCTCCGCATTGCAAGGTGCAATTCTGAAATTTTTTGCTTTTTCCTGCTCCTCTTAGCATGATAAAGAAGATTCAAAGAGAGTGAGATGCCAGCTCCTTTCATTCAGTCAGTAGCTTCAAGCATTTCTAGTATATGAATAACATGATGTTTTTCAATGGCAAAAATCAATGAATATTGTAAATGCACAAACAGTAATTTCTCCGCATTGCAAGGTGCAATTCTGAAATTTTTTGATTTTTCCTGCTCCTCTTAGCATGATAAAGAAGATTCAAAGAGAGTGAGATGCCAGCTCCTTTCATTCAGTCAGTAGCTTCAATCATTTCTGGACGTTTTTCAATGGCAAAAATCAATGAATATTGTAAATGCACAAACAGTAATTTCTCCGCATTGCAAGGTGCAATTCTGAAATTTTTTGCTTTTTCCTGCTCCTCTTAGCATGATAAAGAAGATTCAAAGAGAGTGAGATGCCAGCTCCTTTCATTCAGTCAGTAGCTTCAATCATTTCTGGACGTTTTTCAATGGCAAAAATCAATGAATATTGTAAATGCACAAACAGTAATTTCTCCGCATTGCAAGGTGCAATTCTGAAATTTTTTGCTTTTTCCTGCTCCTCTTAGCATGATAAAGAAGATTTAAAGAGAGTGAGATGCCAGCTCCTTTCATTCAGTCAGTAGCTTCAATCATTTCTGGTGTATGAATAACATGATGTTTTTCAATGGCAAAAATCAATGAATATTGTAAATGCACAAACAGTAATTTCTCCGCATTGCAAGGTGCAATTCTGAAATTTTTTGCTTTTTCCTGCTCCTCTTAGCATGATAATGAAGATTCAAAGAGAGTGAGATGCCAGCTCCTTTCATTCAGTCAGCAGCTTCAATCATTTCTGGACATTTTTCAATGGCAAAAATCAATGAATATTGTAAATGCACAAACAGCAATTTCTCCGCATTGCAAGGTGCAATTCTGAAATTTTTTGCTTTTTCCTGCTCCTCTTAGCATGATAAAGAAGATTCAAAGAGAGTGAGATGCCAGCTCCTTTCATTCAGTCAGTAGCTTCAAACATTTCTGGTATATGAATAACATGATGTTTTTCAATGGCAAAAATCAATGAATATTGTAAAAGCACAAACAGTAATTTCTCCGCATTGCAAGGTGCAATTCTGAAATTTTTTGCTTTTTCCTGCTCCTCTTTGCATGATAAAGAAGATTCAAAGAGAGTGAGATGCCAGCTCCTTTCATTCAGTCAGTAGCTTCAATCATTTCTGGTATATGAATAACATGATGTTTTTCAATGGCAAAAATCAATGAATATTGTAAATGCACAAACAGTAATTTCTCCGCATTGCAAGGTGCAATTCTGAAATTTTTGGCTTTTTCCTGCTCCTCTTAGCATGATAAAGAAGATTCAAAGAGAGTGAGATGCCAGCTCCTTTCATTCAGTCAGTAGCTTCAATCATTTCTGGATGTTTTTCAATGGCAAAAATCAATGAATATTGTAAATGCACAAACAGTAATTTCTCCGCATTGCAAGGTGCAATTCTGAAATTTCTTGCATTTTCCTGCTCCTCTTAGCATGATAAAGAAGATTCAAAGAGAGTGAGATGCCAGCTCCTTTCATTCAGTCAGTAGCTTCAATCATTTCTGGACGTTTTTCAATGGCAAAAATCAATGAATATTGTAAATGCACAAACAGTAATTTCTCCGCATTGCAAGGTGCAATTCTGAAATTTTTTGCTTTTTCCTGCTCCTCTTAGCATGATAAAGAAGATTCAAAGAGAGTGAGATGCCAGCTTCTTTCATTCAGTCAGTAGCTTCAAACATTTCTGGGATATGAATAACATGATGTTTTTCAATGGCAAAAATCAATGAATATTGTAAAAGCACAAACAGTAATTTCTCCGCATTGCAAGGTGCAATTCTGAAATTTTTTGCTTTTTCCTGCTCCTCTTAGCATGATAAAGAAGATTCAAAGAGAGTGAGATGCCAGCTCCTTTCATTCAGTCAGTAGCTTCAATCATTTCTGGACGTTTTTCAATGGCAAAAATCAATGAATATTGTAAATGCACAAACAGTAATTTCTCCGCATTGCAAGGTGCAATTCTGAAATTTTTTGCTTTTTCCTGCTCCTCTTAGCATGATAAAGAAGATTCAAAGAGAGTGAGATGCCAGCTCCTTTCATTCAGTCAGTAGCTTCAATCATTTCTGGTATATGAATAACATGATGTTTTTCAATGGCAAAAATCAATGAATATTGTAAATGCACAAACAGTAATTTCTCCACATTGCAAGGTGCAATTCTGAAATTTTTTGCTTTTTCCTGCTCCTCTTAGCATGATAAAGAAGATTCAAAGAGAGTGAGATGCCAGCTCCTTTCATTCAGTCAGTAGCTTCAATCATTTCTGGACGTTTTTCAATGGCAAAAATCAATGAATATTGTAAATGCACAAACAGTAATTTCTCCGCATTGCAAGGTGCAATTCTGAAATTTTTTGCTTTTTCCTGCTCCTCTTAGCATGATAAAGAAGATTCAAAGAGAGCGAGATGCCAGCTCCTTTCATTCAGTCAGTAGCTTCAATCATTTCTGGTATATGAATAACATGATGTTTTTCAATGGCAAAAATCAATGAATATTGTAAATGCACAAACAGTAATTTCTCCGCATTGCAAGGTGCAATTCTGAAATTTTTTGCTTTTTCCTGCTCCTCTTAGCATGATAAAGAAGATTCAAAGAGAGTGAGATGCCAGCTCCTTTCATTCAGTCAGTAGCTTCAATCATTTCTGGACGTTTTTCAATGGCAAAAATCAATGAATATTGTAAATGCACAAACAGTAATTTCTCCGCATTGCAAGGTGCAATTCTGAAATTTTTTGCTTTTTCCTGCTCCTCTTAGCATGATAAAGAAGATTCAAAGAGAGTGAGATGCCAGCTCCTTTCATTCAGTCAGTAGCTTCAAACATTTCTAGTATATGAATAACATGATGTTTTTCAATGGCAAAAATCAATGAATATTGTAAATGCACAAACAGTAATTTCTCCGCATTGCAAGGTGCAATTCTGAAATTTTTTGATTTTTCCTGCTCCTCTTAGCATGATAAAGAAGATTCAAAGAGAGTGAGATGCCAGCTCCTTTCATTCAGTCAGTAGCTTCAATCATTTCTGGACGTTTTTCAATGGCAAAAATCAATGAATATTGTAAATGCACAAACAGTAATTTCTCCGCATTGCAAGGTGCAATTCTGAAATTTTTTGCTTTTTCCTGCTCCTCTTAGCATGATAAAGAAGATTCAAAGAGAGTGAGATGCCAGCTCCTTTCATTCAGTCAGTAGCTTCAATCATTTCTGGACGTTTTTCAATGGCAAAAATCAATGAATATTGTAAATGCACAAACAGTAATTTCTCCGCATTGCAAGGTGCAATTCTGAAATTTTTTGCTTTTTCCTGCTCCTCTTAGCATGATAAAGAAGATTCAAAGAGAGTGAGATGCCAGCTCCTTTCATTCAGTCAGTAGCTTCAATCATTTCTGGTGTATGAATAACATGATGTTTTTCAATGGCAAAAATCAATGAATATTGTAAATGCACAAACAGTAATTTCTCCGCATTGCAAGGTGCAATTCTGAAATTTTTTGCTTTTTCCTGCTCCTCTTAGCATGATAAAGAAGATTCAAAGAGAGTGAGATGCCAGCTCCTTTCATTCAGTCAGCAGCTTCAATCATTTCTGGACATTTTTCAATGGCAAAAATCAATGAATATTGTAAATGCACAAACAGTAATTTCTCCGCATTGCAAGGTGCAATTCTGAAATTTTTTGCTTTTTCCTGCTCCTCTTAGCATGATAAAGAAGATTCAAAGAGAGTGAGATGCCAGCTCCTTTCATTCAGTCAGTAGCTTCAAACATTTCTGGTATATGAATAACATGATGTTTTTCAATGGCAAAAATCAATGAATATTGTAAAAGCACAAACAGTAATTTCTCCGCATTGCAAGGTGCAATTCTGAAATTTTTTGCTTTTTCCTGCTCCTCTTAGCATGATAAAGAAGATTCAAAGAGAGTGAGATGCCAGCTCCTTTCATTCAGTCAGTAGCTTCAATCATTTCTGGACGTTTTTCAATGGCAAAAATCAATGAATATTGTAAATGCACAAACAGTAATTTCTCCGCATTGCAAGGTGCAATTCTGAAATTTTTTGCTTTTTCCTGCTCCTCTTAGCATGATAAAGAAGATTCAAAGAGAGTGAGATGCCAGCTCCTTTCATTCAGTCAGTAGCTTCAATCATTTCTGGTATATGAATAACATGATGTTTTTCAATGGCAAAAATCAATGAATATTGTAAATGCACAAACAGTAATTTCTCCGCATTGCAAGTTGCAATTCTGAAATTTTTTGCTTTTTCCTGCTCCTCTTAGCATGATAAAGAAGATTCAAAGAGAGTGAGATGCCAGCTCCTTTCATTCAGTCAGTAGCTTCAATTATTTCTGGACGTTTTTCAATGGCAAAAATCAATGAATATTGTAAATGCACAAACAGTAATTTCTCCGCATTGCAAGGTGCAATTCTGAAATTTTTTGCTTTTTCCTGCTCCTCTTAGCATGATAAAGAATATTCAAAGAGAGTGAGATGCCAGCTCCTTTCATTCAGTCAGTTGCTTCAATCATTTCTGGACGTTTTTCAATGGCAAAAATCAGTGAATATTGTAAATGCACAAACAGTAATTTCTCCGCATTGCAAGGTGCAATTCTGAAATTTTTTGCTTTTTCCTGCTCCTCTTAGCATGATAAAGAAGATTCAAAGAGAGTGAGATGCCAGCTCCTTTCATTCAGTCAGTAGCTTCAATCATTTCTGGACGTTTTTCAATGGCAAAAATCAATGAATATTGTAAATGCACAAACAGTAATTTCTCCGCATTGCAAGGTGCAATTCTGAAATTTTTTGCTTTTTCCTGCTCCTCTTTGCATGATAAAGAAGATTCAAAGAGAGTGAGATGCCAGCTCCTTTCATTCAGTCAGTAGCTTCAATCATTTCTGGTATATGAATAACATGATGTTTTTCAATGGCAAAAATCAATGAATATTGTAAATGCACAAACAGTAATTTCTCCGCATTGCAAGGTGCAATTCTGAAATTTTTTGCTTTTTCCTGCTCCTCTTTGCATGATAAAGAAGATTCAAAGAGAGTGAGATGCCAGCTCCTTTCATTCAGTCAGTAGCTTCAATCATTTCTGGTATATGAATAACATGATGTTTTTCAATGGCAAAAATCAATGAATATTGTAAATGCACAAACAGTAATTTCTCCGCATTGCAAGGTGCAATTCTGAAATTTTTGGCTTTTTCCTGCTCCTCTTAGCATGATAAAGAAGATTCAAAGAGAGTGAGATGCCAGCTCCTTTCATTCAGTCAGTAGCTTCAATCATTTCTGGATGTTTTTCAATGGCAAAAATCAATGAATATTGTAAATGCACAAACAGTAATTTCTCCGCATTGCAAGGTGCAATTCTGAAATTTCTTGCATTTTCCTGCTCCTCTTAGCATGATAAAGAAGATTCAAAGAGAGTGAGATGCCAGCTCCTTTCATTCAGTCAGTAGCTTCAATCATTTCTGGACGTTTTTCAATGGCAAAAATCAATGAATATTGTAAATGCACAAACAGTAATTTCTCCGCATTGCAAGGTGCAATTCTGAAATTTTTTGCTTTTTCCTGCTCCTCTTAGCATGATAAAGAAGATTCAAAGAGAGTGAGATGCCAGCTTCTTTCATTCAGTCAGTAGCTTCAAACATTTCTGGGATATGAATAACATGATGTTTTTCAATGGCAAAAATTAATGAATATTGTAAATGCACAAACAGTAATTTCTCCGCATTGCAAGGTGCAATTCTGAAATTTTTTGCTTTTTCCTGCTCCTCTTAGCATGATAAAGAAGATTCAAAGAGAGTGAGATGCCAGCTCCTTTCATTCAGTCAGTAGCTTCAATCATTTCTGGACGTTTTTCAATGGCAAAAATCAATGAATATTGTAAATGCACAAACAGTAATTTCTCCGCATTGCAAGGTGCAATTCTGAAATTTTTTGCTTTTTCCTGCTCCTCTTAGCATGATAAAGAAGATTCAAAGAGAGTGAGATGCCAGCTCCTTTCATTCAGTCAGTAGCTTCAATCATTTCTGGACGTTTTTCAATGGCAAAAATCAATGAATATTGTAAATGCACAAACAGTAATTTCTCCGCATTGCAAGGTGCAATTCTGAAATTTTTTGCTTTTTCCTGCTCCTCTTAGCATGATAAAGAAGATTCAAAGAGAGTGAGATGCCAGCTCCTTTCATTCAGTCAGTAGCTTCAATCATTTCTGGTATATGAATAACATGATGTTTTTCAATGGCAAAAATCAATGAATATTGTAAATGCACAAACAGTAATTTCTCCGCATTGCAAGTTGCAATTCTGAAATTTTTTGCTTTTTCCTGCTCCTCTTAGCATGATAAAGAAGATTCAAAGAGAGTGAGATTCCAGCTCCTTTCATTCAGTCAGTAGCTTCAATCATTTCTGGACGTTTTTCAATGGCAAAAATCAATGAATATTGTAAATGCACAAACAGTAATTTCTCCGCATTGCAAGGTGCAATTCTGAAATTTTTTGCTTTTTCCTGCTCCTCTTAGCATGATAAAGAAGATTCAAAGAGAGTGAGATGCCAGCTCCTTTCATTCAGTCAGTAGCTTCAATCATTTCTGGACGTTTTTCAATGACAAAAATCAATGAATATTGTAAATGCACAAACAGTAATTTCTCCGCATTGCAAGATGCAATTCTGAAATTTTTTGCTTTTTCCTGCTCCTCTTAGCATGATAAAAAAGATTCAAAGAGAGTGAGATGCCAGCTCCTTTCATTCAGTCAGTAGCTTCAATCATTTCTGGACGTTTTTCAATGGCAAAAATCAATGAATATTGTAAATGCACAAACAGTAATTTCTCCGCATTGCAAGGTGCAATTCTGAAATTTTTTGCTTTTTCCTGCTCCTCTTAGCATGATAAAGAAGATTCAAAGAGAGTGAGATGCCAGCTCCTTTCATTCAGTCAGTAGCTTCAATCATTTCTGGTATATGAATAACATGATGTTTTTCAATGGCAAAAATCAATGAATATTGTAAATGCACAAACAGTAATTTCTCCGCATTGCAAGGTGCAATTCTGAAATTTTTTGCTTTTTCCTGCTCCTCTTAGCATGATAAAGAAGATTCAAAGAGAGTGAGATGCCAGCTCCTTTCATTCAGTCAGTAGCTTCAATCATTTCTGGACGTTTTTCAATGGCAAAAATCAATGAATATTGTAAATGCACAAACAGTAATTTCTCCGCATTGCAAGGTGCAATTTTGAAATTTTTTGCTTTTTCCTGCTCCTCTTAGCATGATAAAGAAGATTCAAAGAGAGTGAGATGCCAGCTCCTTTCATTCAGTCAGTAGCTTCAGTCATTTCTGGACGTTTTTCAATGGCAAAAATCAATGAATATTGTAAATGCACAAACAGTAATTTCTCCGCATTGCAAGGTGCAATTCTGAAATTTTTTGCTTTTTCCTGCTCCTCTTAGCATGATAAAGAAGATTCAAAGAGAGTGAGATGCCAGCTCCTTTCATTCAGTCAGTAGCTTCAAACATTTCTGGTATAAACATTTCTGGACGTTTTTCAATGGCAAAAATCAATGAATATTGTAAATGCACAAACAGTAATATCTCCACATTGCAAGGTGCAATTCTGAAATTTTTTGCTTTTTCCTGCTAATCCTAGCATGATAAAGAAGATTCAAATAGAGTGAGATGCCAGCTCCTTTCATTCAGTCAGTAGCTTCAAACATTTCTGGACGTTTTTCAATGGCAAAATTCAATGAATATTGTAAATGCACAAACAGTAATATCTCCACATTGCCAGGTGCAATTCTGAAATTTTTTGCTTTTTCCTGCTAATCCTAGCATGATAAAGAAGATTCAAAGAGAGTGAGATGCCAGCTCCTTTCATTCAGTCAGTAGCTTCAATCATTTCTGGACGTTTTTCAATGGCAAAAATCAATGAATATTGTAAATGCACAAACAGTAATTTCTCCGCATTGCAAGGTGCAATTCTGAAATTTTTTGCTTTTTCCTGCTCCTCTTAGCATGATAAAGAAGATTCAAAGAGAGTGAGATGCCAGCTCCTTTCATTCAGTCAGTAGCTTCAATCATTTCTGGACGTTTTTCAATGGCAAAAATCAATGAATATTGTAAATGCACAAACAGTAATTTCTCCGCATTGCAAGGTGCAATTCTGAAATTTTTTGCTTTTTCCTGCTCCTCTTAGCATGATAAAGAAGATTCAAAGAGAGTGAGATGCCAGCTCCTTTCATTCAGTCAGTAGCTTCAATCATTTCTGGTATATGAATAACATGATGTTTTTCAATGGCAAAAATCAATGAATATTGTAAATGCACAAACAGTAATTTCTCCGCATTGCAAGGTGCAATTCTGAAATTTTTTGCTTTTTCCTGCTCCTCTTAGCATGATAAAGAAGATTCAAAGAGAGTGAGATGCCAGCTCCTTTCATTCAGTCAGTAGCTTCAATCATTTCTGGACGTTTTTCAATGGCAAAAATCAATGAATATTGTAAATGCACAAACAGTAATTTCTCCGCATTGCAAGATGCAATTCTGAAATTTTTTGCTTTTTCCTGCTCCTCTTAGCATGATAAAGAAGATTCAAAGAGAGTGAGATGCCAGCTCCTTTCATTCAGTCAGTAGCTTCAGTCATTTCTGGACGTTTTTCAATGCAAAAATCAATGAATATTGTAAATGCACAAACAGTAATTTCTCCGCATTGCAAGGTGCAATTCTGAAATTTTTTGCTTTTTCCTGCTCCTCTTAGCATGATAAAGAAGATTCAAAGAGAGTGAGATGCCAGCTCCTTTCATTCAGTCAGTAGCTTCAATCATTTCTGGTATATGAATAACATGATGTTTTTCAATGGCAAAAATCAATGAATATTGTAAATGCACAAACAGTAATTTCTCCGCATTGCAAGGTGCAATTCTGAAATTTTTTGCTTTTCCCTGCTCCTCTTAGCATGATAAAGAAGATTCAAAGAGAGTGAGATGCCAGCTCCTTTCATTCAGTCAGTAGCTTCAATCATTTCTGGATGTTTTTCAATGGCAAAAATCAATGAATATTATAAATGCACAAACAGTAATTTCTCCGCATTGCAAGGTGCAATTCTGAAATTTCTTGCATTTTCCTGCTCCTCTTAGCATGATAAAGAAGATTCAAAGAGAGTGAGATGCCAGCTCCTTTCATTCAGTCAGTAGCTTCAATCATTTCTGGACGTTTTTCAATGGCAAAAATCAATGAATATTGTAAATGCACAAACAGTAATTTCTCCGCATTGCAAGGTGCAATTCTGAAATTTTTTGCTTTTTCCTGCTCCTCTTAGCATGATAAAGAAGATTCAAAGAGAGTGAGATGCCAGCTTCTTTCATTCAGTCAGTAGCTTCAAACATTTCTGGGATATGAATAACATGATGTTTTTCAATGGCAAAAATTAATGAATATTGTAAATGCACAAACAGTAATTTCTCCGCATTGCAAGGTGCAATTCTGAAATTTTTTGCTTTTTCCTGCTCCTCTTAGCATGATAAAGAAGATTCAAAGAGAGTGAGATGCCAGCTCCTTTCATTCAGTCAGTAGCTTCAATCATTTCTGGACGTTTTTCAATGGCAAAAATCAATGAATATTGTAAATGCACAAACAGTAATTTCTCCGCATTGCAAGGTGCAATTCTGAAATTTTTTGCTTTTTCCTTCTCCTCTTAGCATGATAAAGAAGATTCAAAGAGAGTGAGATGCCAGCTCCTTTCATTCAGTCAGTAGCTTCAATCATTTCTGGACGTTTTTCAATGGCAAAAATCAATGAATATTGTAAATGCACAAACAGTAATTTCTCCGCATTGCAAGGTGCAATTCTGAAATTTTTTGCTTTTTCCTGCTCCTCTTAGCATGATAAAGAAGATTCAAAGAGAGTGAGATGCCAGCTCCTTTCATTCAGTCAGTAGCTTCAATCATTTCTGGTATATGAATAACATGATGTTTTTCAATGGCAAAAATCAATGAATATTGTAAATGCACAAACAGTAATTTCTCCGCATTGCAAGTTGCAATTCTGAAATTTTTTGCTTTTTCCTGCTCCTCTTAGCATGATAAAGAAGATTCAAAGAGAGTGAGATTCCAGCTCCTTTCATTCAGTCAGTAGCTTCAATCATTTCTGGACGTTTTTCAATGGCAAAAATCAATGAATATTGTAAATGCACAAACAGTAATTTCTCCGCATTGCAAGGTGCAATTCTGAAATTTTTTGCTTTTTCCTGCTCCTCTTAGCATGATAAAGAAGATTCAAAGAGAGTGAGATGCCAGCTCCTTTCATTCAGTCAGTAGCTTCAATCATTTCTGGACGTTTTTCAATGACAAAAATCAATGAATATTGTAAATGCACAAACAGTAATTTCTCCGCATTGCAAGATGCAATTCTGAAATTTTTTGCTTTTTCCTGCTCCTCTTAGCATGATAAAAAAGATTCAAAGAGAGTGAGATGCCAGCTCCTTTCATTCAGTCAGTAGCTTCAATCATTTCTGGACGTTTTTCAATGGCAAAAATCAATGAATATTGTAAATGCACAAACAGTAATTTCTCCGCATTGCAAGGTGCAATTCTGAAATTTTTTGCTTTTTCCTGCTCCTCTTAGCATGATAAAGAAGATTCAAAGAGAGTGAGATGCCAGCTCCTTTCATTCAGTCAGTAGCTTCAATCATTTCTGGTATATGAATAACATGATGTTTTTCAATGGCAAAAATCAATGAATATTGTAAATGCACAAACAGTAATTTCTCCGCATTGCAAGGTGCAATTCTGAAATTTTTTGCTTTTTCCTGCTCCTCTTAGCATGATAAAGAAGATTCAAAGAGAGTGAGATGCCAGCTCCTTTCATTCAGTCAGTAGCTTCAATCATTTCTGGACGTTTTTCAATGGCAAAAATCAATGAATATTGTAAATGCACAAACAGTAATTTCTCCGCATTGCAAGGTGCAATTTTGAAATTTTTTGCTTTTTCCTGCTCCTCTTAGCATGATAAAGAAGATTCAAAGAGAGTGAGATGCCAGCTCCTTTCATTCAGTCAGTAGCTTCAGTCATTTCTGGACGTTTTTCAATGGCAAAAATCAATGAATATTGTAAATGCACAAACAGTAATTTCTCCGCATTGCAAGGTGCAATTCTGAAATTTTTTGCTTTTTCCTGCTCCTCTTAGCATGATAAAGAAGATTCAAAGAGAGTGAGATGCCAGCTCCTTTCATTCAGTCAGTAGCTTCAAACATTTCTGGTATAAACATTTCTGGACGTTTTTCAATGGCAAAAATCAATGAATATTGTAAATGCACAAACAGTAATATCTCCACATTGCAAGGTGCAATTCTGAAATTTTTTGCTTTTTCCTGCTAATCCTAGCATGATAAAGAAGATTCAAATAGAGTGAGATGCCAGCTCCTTTCATTCAGTCAGTAGCTTCAAACATTTCTGGACGTTTTTCAATGGCAAAATTCAATGAATATTGTAAATGCACAAACAGTAATATCTCCACATTGCCAGGTGCAATTCTGAAATTTTTTGCTTTTTCCTGCTAATCCTAGCATGATAAAGAAGATTCAAAGAGAGTGAGATGCCAGCTCCTTTCATTCAGTCAGTAGCTTCAATCATTTCTGGACGTTTTTCAATGGCAAAAATCAATGAATATTGTAAATGCACAAACAGTAATTTCTCCGCATTGCAAGGTGCAATTCTGAAATTTTTTGCTTTTTCCTGCTCCTCTTAGCATGATAAAGAAGATTCAAAGAGAGTGAGATGCCAGCTCCTTTCATTCAGTCAGTAGCTTCAATCATTTCTGGACGTTTTTCAATGGCAAAAATCAATGAATATTGTAAATGCACAAACAGTAATTTCTCCGCATTGCAAGGTGCAATTCTGAAATTTTTTGCTTTTTCCTGCTCCTCTTAGCATGATAAAGAAGATTCAAAGAGAGTGAGATGCCAGCTCCTTTCATTCAGTCAGTAGCTTCAATCATTTCTGGTATATGAATAACATGATGTTTTTCAATGGCAAAAATCAATGAATATTGTAAATGCACAAACAGTAATTTCTCCGCATTGCAAGGTGCAATTCTGAAATTTTTTGCTTTTTCCTGCTCCTCTTAGCATGATAAAGAAGATTCAAAGAGAGTGAGATGCCAGCTCCTTTCATTCAGTCAGTAGCTTCAATCATTTCTGGACGTTTTTCAATGGCAAAAATCAATGAATATTGTAAATGCACAAACAGTAATTTCTCCGCATTGCAAGATGCAATTCTGAAATTTTTTGCTTTTTCCTGCTCCTCTTAGCATGATAAAGAAGATTCAAAGAGAGTGAGATGCCAGCTCCTTTCATTCAGTCAGTAGCTTCAGTCATTTCTGGACGTTTTTCAATGCAAAAATCAATGAATATTGTAAATGCACAAACAGTAATTTCTCCGCATTGCAAGGTGCAATTCTGAAATTTTTTGCTTTTTCCTGCTCCTCTTAGCATGATAAAGAAGATTCAAAGAGAGTGAGATGCCAGCTCCTTTCATTCAGTCAGTAGCTTCAATCATTTCTGGTATATGAATAACATGATGTTTTTCAATGGCAAAAATCAATGAATATTGTAAATGCACAAACAGTAATTTCTCCGCATTGCAAGGTGCAATTCTGAAATTTTTTGCTTTTTCCTGCTCCTCTTAGCATGATAAAGAAGATTCAAAGAGAGTGAGATGCCAGCTCCTTTCATTCAGTCAGTAGCTTCAATCATTTCTGGATGTTTTTCAATGGCAAAAATCAATGAATATTATAAATGCACAAACAGTAATTTCTCCGCATTGCAAGGTGCAATTCTGAAATTTCTTGCATTTTCCTGCTCCTCTTAGCATGATAAAGAAGATTCAAAGAGAGTGAGATGCCAGCTCCTTTCATTCAGTCAGTAGCTTCAATCATTTCTGGACGTTTTTCAATGGCAAAAATCAATGAATATTGTAAATGCACAAACAGTAATTTCTCCGCATTGCAAGGTGCAATTCTGAAATTTTTTGCTTTTTCCTGCTCCTCTTAGCATGATAAAGAAGATTCAAAGAGAGTGAGATGCCAGCTCCTTTCATTCAGTCAGTAGCTTCAAACATTTCTGGTATATGAATAACATGATGTTTTTCAATGGCAAAAATCAATGAATATTGTAAATGCACAAACAGTAATTTCTCCGCATTGCAAGGTGCAATTCTGAAATTTTTTGCTTTTTCCTGCTCCTCTTAGCATGATAAAGAAGATTCAAAGAGAGTGAGATGCCAGCTCCTTTCATTCAGTCAGTAGCTTCAATCATTTCTGGACGTTTTTCAATGGCAAAAATCAATGAATATTGTAAATGCACAAACAGTAATTTCTCCGCATTGCAAGGTGCAATTCTGAAATTTTTTGCTTTTTCCTGCTCCTATTAGCATGATAAAGAAGATTCAAAGAGAGTGAGATGCCAGCTTCTTTCATTGTCAGTAGCTTCAAACATTTCTGGGATATGAATAACATGATGTTTTTCAATGGCAAAAATTAATGAATATTGTAAATGCACAAACAGTAATTTCTCCGCATTGCAAGGTGCAATTCTGAAATTTTTTGCTTTTTCCTGCTCCTCTTAGCATGATAAAGAAGATTCAAAGAGAGTGAGATGCCAGCTCCTTTCATTCAGTCAGTAGCTTCAATCATTTCTGGACGTTTTTCAATGGCAAAAATCAATGAATATTGTAAATGCACAAACAGTAATTTCTCCGCATTGCAAGGTGCAATTCTGAAATTTTTTGCTTTTTCCTGCTCCTCTTAGCATGATAAAGAAGATTCAAAGAGAGTGAGATGCCAGCTCCTTTCATTCAGTCAGTAGCTTCAATCATTTCTGGACGTTTTTCAATGGCAAAAATCAATGAATATTGTAAATGCACAAACAGTAATTTCTCCGCATTGCAAGGTGCAATTCTGAAATTTTTTGCTTTTTCCTGCTCCTCTTAGCATGATAAAGAAGATCCAAAGAGAGTGAGATGCCAGCTCCTTTCATTCAGTCAGTAGCTTCAATCATTTCTGGTATATGAATAACATGATGTTTTTCAATGGCAAAAATCAATGAATATTGTAAATGCACAAACAGTAATTTCTCCGCATTGCAAGTTGCAATTCTGAAATTTTTTGCTTTTTCCTGCTCCTCTTAGCATGATAAAGAAGATTCAAAGAGAGTGAGATTCCGGCTCCTTTCATTCAGTCAGTAGCTTCAATCATTTCTGGACATTTTTCAATGGCAAAAATCAATGAATATTGTAAATGCACAAACAGTAATTTCTCCGCATTGCAAGGTGCAATTCTGAAATTTTTTGCTTTTTCCTGCTCCTCTTAGCATGATAAAGAAGATTCAAAGAGAGTGAGATGCCAGCTCCTTTCATTCAGTCAGTAGCTTCAATCATTTCTGGACGTTTTTCAATGGCAAAAATCAATGAATATTGTAAATGCACAAACAGTAATTTCTCCGCATTGCAAGATGAAATTCTGAAATTTTTTGCTTTTTCCTGCTCCTCTTAGCATGATAAAGAAGATTCAAAGAGAGTGAGATGCCAGCTTCTTTCATTCAGTCAGTAGCTTCAATCATTTCTGGACGTTTTTCAATGGCAAAAATCAATGAATATTGTAAATGCACAAACAGTAATTTCTCCGCATTGCAAGGTGCAATTCTGAAATTTTTTGCTTTTTCCTGCTCCTCTTAGCATGATAAAGAAGATTCAAACAGAGTGAGATGCCAGCTCCTTTCATTCAGTCAGTAGCTTCAATCATTTCTGGTATATGAATAACATGATGTTTTTCAATGGCAAAAATCAATGAATATTGTAAATGCACAAACAGTAATTTCTCCGCATTGCAAGGTGCAATTCTGAAATTTTTTGCTTTTTCCTGCTCCTCTTAGCATGATAAAGAAGATTCAAAGAGAGTGAGATGCCAGCTCCTTTCATTCAGTCAGTAGCTTCAATCATTTCTGGACGTTTTTCAATGGCAAAAATCAATGAATATTGTAAATGCACAAACAGTAATTTCTCCGCATTGCAAGGTGCAATTCTGAAATTTTTTGCTTTTTCCTGCTCCTCTTAGCATGATAAAGAAGATTCAAAGAGAGTGAGATGCCAGCTCCTTTCATTCAGTCAGTAGCTTCAGTCATTTCTGGAAGTTTTTCAATGGCAAAAATCAATGAATATTGTAAATGCACAAACAGTAATTTCTCCGCATTGCAAGGTGCAATTCTGAAATTTTTTGCTTTTTCCTGCTCCTCTTAGCATGATAAAGAAGATTCAAAGAGAGTGAGATGCCAGCTCCTTTCATTCAGTCAGTAGCTTCAAACATTTCTGGTATATGAATAACATGATGTTTTTCAATGGCAAAAATCAATGAATATTGTAAATGCACAAACAGTAATATCTCCACATTGCAAGGTGCAATTCTGAAATTTTTTGCTTTTTCCTGCTAATCCTAGCATGATAAAGAAGATTCAAAGAGAGTGAGATGCCAGCTCCTTTCATTCAGTCAGTAGCTTCAAACATTTCTGGACGTTTTTCAATGGCAAAAATCAATGAATATTGTAAATGCACAAACAGTAATATCTCCACATTGCAAGGTGCAATTCTGAAATTTTTTGCTTTTTCCTGCTACTCCTAGCATGATAAAGAAGATTCAAAGAGAGTGAGATGCCAGCTCCTTTCATTCAGTCAGTAGCTTCAATCATTTCTGGACGTTTTTCAATGGCAAAAATCAATGAATATTGTAAATGCACAAACAGTAATTTCTCCGCATTGCAAGGTGCAATTCTGAATTTTTTTGCTTTTTCCTGCTCCTCTTAGCATGGTAAAGAAGATTCAAAGAGAGTGAGATGCCAGCTCCTTTCATTCAGTCAGTAGCTTCAGTCATTTCTGGACGTTTTTCAATGGCAAAAATCAATGAATATTGTAAATGCACAAAAAGTAATTTCTCCGCATTGCAAGGTGCAATTCTGAAATTTTTTGCTTTTTCCTGCTCCTCTTAGCATGATAAAGAAGATTCAAAGAGAGTGAGATGCCAGCTCCTTTCATTCAGTCAGTAGCTTCAAACATTTCTGGTATAAACATTTCTGGACGTTTTTCAATGGCAAAAATCAATGAATATTGTAAATGCACAAACAGTAATATCTCCACATTGCAAGGTGCAATTCTGAAATTTTTTGCTTTTTCCTGCTAATCCTAGCATGATAAAGAAGATTCAAATAGAGTGAGATGCCAGCTCCTTTCATTCAGTCAGTAGCTTCAAACATTTCTGGACGTTTTTCAATGGCAAAATTCAATGAATATTGTAAATGCACAAACAGTAATATCTCCACATTGCAAGGTGCAATTCTGAAATTTTTTGCTTTTTCCTGCTAATCCTAGCATGATAAAGAAGATTCAAAGAGAGTGAGATGCCAGCTCCTTTCATTCAGTCAGTAGCTTCAATCATTTCTGGACGTTTTTCAATGGCAAAAATCAATGAATATTGTAAATGCACAAACAGTAATTTCTCCGCATTGCAAGGTGCAATTCTGAAATTTTTTGCTTTTTCCTGCTCCTCTTAGCATGATAAAGAAGATTCAAAGAGAGTGAGATGCCAGCTCCTTTCATTCAGTCAGTAGCTTCAATCATTTCTGGATGTTTTTCAATGGCAAAAATCAATGAATATTGTAAATGCACAAACAGTAATTTCTCCGCATTGCAAGGTGCAATTCTGAAATTTTTTGTTTTTACCTGCTCCTCTTAGCATGATAAAGAAGATTCAAAGAGAGTGAGATGCCAGCTCCTTTCATTCAGTCAGTAGCTTCAATCATTTCTGGTATATGAATAACATGATGTTTTTCAATGGCAAAAATCAATGAATATTGTAAATGCACAAACAGTAATTTCTCCGCATTGCAAGGTGCAATTCTGAAATTTTTTGCTTTTTCCTGCTCCTCTTAGCATGATAAAGAAGATTCAAAGAGAGTGAGATGCCAGCTCCTTTCATTCAGTCAGTAGCTTCAATCATTTCTGGACGTTTTTCAATGGCAAAAATCAATGAATATTGTAAATGCACAAACAGTAATTTCTCCGCATTGCAAGATGCAATTCTGAAATTTTTTGCTTTTTCCTGCTCCTCTTAGCATGATAAAGAAGATTCAAAGAGAGTGAGATGCCAGCTCCTTTCATTCAGTCAGTAGCTTCAGTCATTTCTGGACGTTTTTCAATGGCAAAAATCAATGAATATTGTAAATGCACAAACAGTAATTTCTCCGCATTGCAAAGTGCAATTCTGAAATTTTTTGCTTTTTCCTGCTCCTCTTAGCATGATAAAGAAGATTCAAAGAGAGTGAGATGCCAGCTCCTTTCATTCAGTCAGTAGCTTCAAACATTTCTGGTATAAACATTTCTGGATGTTTTTCAATGGCAAAAATCAATGAATATTGTAAATGCACAAACAGTAATATCTCCACATTGCAAGGTGCAATGCTGAAATTTTTTGCTTTTTCCTGCTAATCCTAGGATGATAAAGAAGATTCAAATAGAGTGAGATGCCAGCTCCTTTCATTCAGTCAGTAGCTTCAAACATTTCTGGACGTTTTTCAATGGCAAAAATCAATGAATATTGTAAATGCACAAACAGTAATATCTCCACATTGCAAGGTGCAATTCTGAAATTTTTTGCTTTTTCCTGCTAATCCTAGCATGATAAAGAAGATTCAAAGAGAGTGAGATGTCAGCTCCTTTCATTCAGTCAGTAGCTTCAATCATTTCTGGTATATGAATAACATGATGTTTTTCAATGGCAAAAATCAATGAATATTGTAAATGCACAAACAGTAATTTCTCCGCATTGCAAGGTGCAATTCTGAAATTTTTTGCTTTTTCCTGCTCCTCTTAGCATGATAAAGAAGATTCAAAGAGAGTGAGATGCCAGCTCCTTTCATTCAGTCAGTAGCTTCAATCATTTCTGGACGTTTTTCAATGGCAAAAATCAATGAATATTGTAAATGCACAAACAGTAATTTCTCCGCATTGCAAGGTGCAATTCTGAAATTTTTTGCTTTTTCCTGCTCCTCTTAGCATGATAAAGAAGATTCAAAGAGAGTGAGATGCCAGCTCCTTTCATTCAGTCAGTAGCTTCAGTCATTTCTGGAAGTTTTTCAATGGCAAAAATCAATGAATATTGTAAATGCACAAACAGTAATTTCTCCGCATTGCAAGGTGCAATTCTGAAATTTTTTGCTTTTTCCTGCTCCTCTTAGCATGATAAAGAAGATTCAAAGAGAGTGAGATGCCAGCTCCTTTCATTCAGTCAGTAGCTTCAAACATTTCTGGTATAAACATTTCTGGACGTTTTTCAATGGCAAAAATCAATGAATATTGTAAATGCACAAACAGTAATATCTCCACATTGCAAGGTGCAATGCTGAAATTTTTTTTGCTTTTTCCTGCTAATCCTAGCATGATAAAGAAGATTCAAATAGAGTGAGATGCCAGCTCCTTTCATTCAGTCAGTAGCTTCAAACATTTCTGGACGTTTTTCAATGGCAAAAATCAATGAATATTGTAAATGCACAAACAGTAATATCTCCACATTGCAAGGTGCAATTCTGAAATTTTTTGCTTTTTTCTGCTAATCCTAGCATGATAAAGAAGATTCAAAGAGAGTGAGATGTCAGCTCCTTTCATTCAGTCAGTAGCTTCAAACATTTCTGGTATATGAATAACATGATGTTTTTCAATGGCAAAAATCAATGAATATTGTAAATGCACAAACAGTAATATCTCCACATTGCAAGGTGCAATTCTGAAATTTTTTGCTTTTTCCTGCTAATCCTAGCATGATAAAGAAGATTCAAAGAGAGTGAGATGCCAGCTCCTTTCATTCAGTCAGTAGCTTCAAACATTTCTGGACGTTTTTCAATGGCAAAAATCAATGAATATTGTAAATGCACAAACAGTAATATCTCCACATTGCAAGGTGCAATTCTGAAATTTTTTGCTTTTTCCTGCTACTCCTAGCATGATAAAGAAGATTCAAAGAGAGTGAGATGCCAGCTCCTTTCATTCAGTCAGTAGCTTCAATCATTTCTGGACGTTTTTCAATGGCAAAAATCAATGAATATTGTAAATGCACAAACAGTAATTTCTCCGCATTGCAAGGTGCAATTCTGAATTTTTTTGCTTTTTCCTGCTCCTCTTAGCATGGTAAAGAAGATTCAAAGAGAGTGAGATGCCAGCTCCTTTCATTCAGTCAGTAGCTTCAGTCATTTCTGGACGTTTTTCAATGGCAAAAATCAATGAATATTGTAAATGCACAAAAAGTAATTTCTCCGCATTGCAAGGTGCAATTCTGAAATTTTTTGCTTTTTCCTGCTCCTCTTAGCATGATAAAGAAGATTCAAAGAGAGTGAGATGCCAGCTCCTTTCATTCAGTCAGTAGCTTCAAACATTTCTGGTATAAACATTTCTGGACGTTTTTCAATGGCAAAAATCAATGAATATTGTAAATGCACAAACAGTAATATCTCCACATTGCAAGGTGCAATTCTGAAATTTTTTGCTTTTTCCTGCTAATCCTAGCATGATAAAGAAGATTCAAATAGAGTGAGATGCCAGCTCCTTTCATTCAGTCAGTAGCTTCAAACATTTCTGGACGTTTTTCAATGGCAAAATTCAATGAATATTGTAAATGCACAAACAGTAATATCTCCACATTGCAAGGTGCAATTCTGAAATTTTTTGCTTTTTCCTGCTAATCCTAGCATGATAAAGAAGATTCAAAGAGAGTGAGATGCCAGCTCCTTTCATTCAGTCAGTAGCTTCAATCATTTCTGGACGTTTTTCAATGGCAAAAATCAATGAATATTGTAAATGCACAAACAGTAATTTCTCCGCATTGCAAGGTGCAATTCTGAAATTTTTTGCTTTTTCCTGCTCCTCTTAGCATGATAAAGAAGATTCAAAGAGAGTGAGATGCCAGCTCCTTTCATTCAGTCAGTAGCTTCAATCATTTCTGGATGTTTTTCAATGGCAAAAATCAATGAATATTGTAAATGCACAAACAGTAATTTCTCCGCATTGCAAGGTGCAATTCTGAAATTTTTTGCTTTTTCCTGCTCCTCTTAGCATGATAAAGAAGATTCAAAGAGAGTGAGATGCCAGCTCCTTTCATTCAGTCAGTAGCTTCAATCATTTCTGGTATATGAATAACATGATGTTATTCAATGGCAAAAATCAATGAATATTGTAAATGCACAAACAGTAATTTCTCCGCATTGCAAGGTGCAATTCTGAAATTTTTTGCTTTTTCCTGCTCCTCTTAGCATGATAAAGAAGATTCAAAGAGAGTGAGATGCCAGCTCCTTTCATTCAGTCAGTAGCTTCAAACATTTCTGGTATAAACATTTCTGGACGTTTTTCAATGGCAAAAATCAATGAATATTGTAAATGCACAAACAGTAATATCTCCACATTGCAAGGTGCAATGCTGAAATTTTTTTTGCTTTTTCCTGCTAATCCTAGCATGATAAAGAAGATTCAAATAGAGTGAGATGCCAGCTCCTTTCATTCAGTCAGTAGCTTCAAACATTTCTGGACGTTTTTCAATGGCAAAAATCAATGAATATTGTAAATGCACAAACAGTAATATCTCCACATTGCAAGGTGCAATTCTGAAATTTTTTGCTTTTTCCTGCTAATCCTAGCATGATAAAGAAGATTCAAAGAGAGTGAGATGTCAGCTCCTTTCATTCAGTCAGTAGCTTCAAACATTTCTGGTATATGAATAACATGATGTTTTTCAATGGCAAAAATCAATGAATATTGTAAATGCACAAACAGTAATATCTCCACATTGCAAGGTGCAATTCTGAAATTTTTTGCTTTTTCCTGCTAATCCTAGCATGATAAAGAAGATTCAAAGAGAGTGAGATGCCAGCTCCTTTCATTCAGTCAGTAGCTTCAAACATTTCTGGACGTTTTTCAATGGCAAAAATCAATGAATATTGTAAATGCACAAACAGTAATATCTCCACATTGCAAGGTGCAATTCTGAAATTTTTTGCTTTTTCCTGCTACTCCTAGCATGATAAAGAAGATTCAAAGAGAGTGAGATGCCAGCTCCTTTCATTCAGTCAGTAGCTTCAATCATTTCTGGACGTTTTTCAATGGCAAAAATCAATGAATATTGTAAATGCACAAACAGTAATTTCTCCGCATTGCAAGGTGCAATTCTGAAATTTTTTGCTTTTTCCTGCTCCTCTTAGCATGATAAAGAAGATTCAAAGAGAGTGAGATGCCAGCTCCTTTCATTCAGTCAGTAGCTTCAAACATTTCTGGTATAAACATTTCTGGACGTTTTTCAATGGCAAAAATCAATGAATATTGTAAATGCACAAACAGTAATATCTCCACATTGCAAGGTGCAATGCTGAAATTTTTTTTGCTTTTTCCTGCTAATCCTAGCATGATAAAGAAGATTCAAATAGAGTGAGATGCCAGCTCCTTTCATTCAGTCAGTAGCTTCAAACATTTCTGGACGTTTTTCAATGGCAAAAATCAATGAATATTGTAAATGCACAAACAGTAATATCTCCACATTGCAAGGTGCAATTCTGAAATTTTTTGCTTTTTCCTGCTAATCCTAGCATGATAAAGAAGATTCAAAGAGAGTGAGATGTCAGCTCCTTTCATTCAGTCAGTAGCTTCAAACATTTCTGGTATATGAATAACATGATGTTTTTCAATGGCAAAAATCAATGAATATTGTAAATGCACAAACAGTAATATCTCCACATTGCAAGGTGCAATTCTGAAATTTTTTGCTTTTTCCTGCTAATCCTAGCATGATAAAGAAGATTCAAAGAGAGTGAGATGCCAGCTCCTTTCATTCAGTCAGTAGCTTCAAACATTTCTGGACGTTTTTCAATGGCAAAAATCAATGAATATTGTAAATGCACAAACAGTAATATCTCCACATTGCAAGGTGCAATTCTGAAATTTTTTGCTTTTTCCTGCTACTCCTAGCATGATAAAGAAGATTCAAAAAGAGTGAGATGCCAGCTCCTTTCATTCAGTCAGTAGCTTCAATCATTTCTGGACGTTTTTCAATGGCAAAAATCAATGAATATTGTAAATGCACAAACAGTAATTTCTCCGCATTGCAAGGTGCAATTCTGAATTTTTTTGCTTTTTCCTGCTCCTCTTAGCATGGTAAAGAAGATTCAAAGAGAGTGAGATGCCAGCTCCTTTCATTCAGTCAGTAGCTTCAGTCATTTCTGGACGTTTTTCAATGGCAAAAATCAATGAATATTGTAAATGCACAAAAAGTAATTTCTCCGCATTGCAAGGTGCAATTCTGAAATTTTTTGCTTTTTCCTGCTCCTCTTAGCATGATAAAGAAGATTCAAAGAGAGTGAGATGCCAGCTCCTTTCATTCAGTCAGTAGCTTCAAACATTTCTGGTATAAACATTTCTGGACGTTTTTCAATGGCAAAAATCAATGAATATTGTAAATGCACAAACAGTAATATCTCCACATTGCAAGGTGCAATTCTGAAATTTTTTGCTTTTTCCTGCTAATCCTAGCATGATAAAGAAGATTCAAATAGAGTGAGATGCCAGCTCCTTTCATTCAGTCAGTAGCTTCAAACATTTCTGGACGTTTTTCAATGGCAAAATTCAATGAATATTGTAAATGCACAAACAGTAATATCTCCACATTGCAAGGTGCAATTCTGAAATTTTTTGCTTTTTCCTGCTAATCCTAGCATGATAAAGAAGATTCAAAGAGAGTGAGATGCCAGCTCCTTTCATTCAGTCAGTAGCTTCAATCATTTCTGGACGTTTTTCAATGGCAAAAATCAATGAATATTGTAAATGCACAAACAGTAATTTCTCCGCATTGCAAGGTGCAATTCTGAAATTTTTTGCTTTTTCCTGCTCCTCTTAGCATGATAAAGAAGATTCAAAGAGAGTGAGATGCCAGCTCCTTTCATTCAGTCAGTAGCTTCAATCATTTCTGGATGTTTTTCAATGGCAAAAATCAATGAATATTGTAAATGCACAAACAGTAATTTCTCCGCATTGCAAGGTGCAATGCTGAAATTTTTTTTGCTTTTTCCTGCTAATCCTAGCATGATAAAGAAGATTCAAATAGAGTGAGATGCCAGCTCCTTTCATTCAGTCAGTAGCTTCAAACATTTCTGGACGTTTTTCAATGGCAAAAATCAATGAATATTGTAAATGCACAAACAGTAATATCTCCACATTGCAAGGTGCAATTCTGAAATTTTTTGCTTTTTCCTGCTAATCCTAGCATGATAAAGAAGATTCAAAGAGAGTGAGATGTCAGCTCCTTTCATTCAGTCAGTAGCTTCAAACATTTCTGGTATATGAATAACATGATGTTTTTCAATGGCAAAAATCAATGAATATTGTAAATGCACAAACAGTAATATCTCCACATTGCAAGGTGCAATTCTGAAATTTTTTGCTTTTTCCTGCTAATCCTAGCATGATAAAGAAGATTCAAAGAGAGTGAGATGCCAGCTCCTTTCATTCAGTCAGTAGCTTCAAACATTTCTGGACGTTTTTCAATGGCAAAAATCAATGAATATTGTAAATGCACAAACAGTAATATCTCCACATTGCAAGGTGCAATTCTGAAATTTTTTGCTTTTTCCTGCTACTCCTAGCATGATAAAGAAGATTCAAAGAGAGTGAGATGCCAGCTCCTTTCATTCAGTCAGTAGCTTCAATCATTTCTGGACGTTTTTCAATGGCAAAAATCAATGAATATTGTAAATGCACAAACAGTAATTTCTCCGCATTGCAAGGTGCAATTCTGAATTTTTTTGCTTTTTCCTGCTCCTCTTAGCATGGTAAAGAAGATTCAAAGAGAGTGAGATGCCAGCTCCTTTCATTCAGTCAGTAGCTTCAGTCATTTCTGGACGTTTTTCAATGGCAAAAATCAATGAATATTGTAAATGCACAAAAAGTAATTTCTCCGCATTGCAAGGTGCAATTCTGAAATTTTTTGCTTTTTCCTGCTCCTCTTAGCATGATAAAGAAGATTCAAAGAGAGTGAGATGCCAGCTCCTTTCATTCAGTCAGTAGCTTCAAACATTTCTGGTATAAACATTTCTGGACGTTTTTCAATGGCAAAAATCAATGAATATTGTAAATGCACAAACAGTAATATCTCCACATTGCAAGGTGCAATTCTGAAATTTTTTGCTTTTTCCTGCTAATCCTAGCATGATAAAGAAGATTCAAATAGAGTGAGATGCCAGCTCCTTTCATTCAGTCAGTAGCTTCAAACATTTCTGGACGTTTTTCAATGGCAAAATTCAATGAATATTGTAAATGCACAAACAGTAATATCTCCACATTGCAAGGTGCAATTCTGAAATTTTTTGCTTTTTCCTGCTAATCCTAGCATGATAAAGAAGATTCAAAGAGAGTGAGATGCCAGCTCCTTTCATTCAGTCAGTAGCTTCAATCATTTCTGGACGTTTTTCAATGGCAAAAATCAATGAATATTGTAAATGCACAAACAGTAATTTCTCCGCATTGCAAGGTGCAATTCTGAAATTTTTTGCTTTTTCCTGCTCCTCTTAGCATGATAAAGAAGATTCAAAGAGAGTGAGATGCCAGCTCCTTTCATTCAGTCAGTAGCTTCAATCATTTCTGGATGTTTTTCAATGGCAAAAATCAATGAATATTGTAAATGCACAAACAGTAATTTCTCCGCATTGCAAGGTGCAATTCTGAAATTTTTTGCTTTTTCCTGCTCCTCTTAGCATGATAAAGAAGATTCAAAGAGAGTGAGATGCCAGCTCCTTTCATTCAGTCAGTAGCTTCAAACATTTCTGGACGTTTTTCAATGGCAAAAATCAATGAATATTGTAAATGCACAAACAGTAATATCTCCACATTGCAAGGTGCAATTCTGAAATTTTTTGCTTTTTCCTGCTAATCCTAGCATGATAAAGAAGATTCAAAGAGAGTGAGATGTCAGCTCCTTTCATTCAGTCAGTAGCTTCAAACATTTCTGGTATATGAATAACATGATGTTTTTCAATGGCAAAAATCAATGAATATTGTAAATGCACAAACAGTAATATCTCCACATTGCAAGGTGCAATTCTGAAATTTTTTGCTTTTTCCTGCTAATCCTAGCATGATAAAGAAGATTCAAAGAGAGTGAGATGCCAGCTCCTTTCATTCAGTCAGTAGCTTCAAACATTTCTGGACGTTTTTCAATGGCAAAAATCAATGAATATTGTAAATGCACAAACAGTAATATCTCCACATTGCAAGGTGCAATTCTGAAATTTTTTGCTTTTTCCTGCTACTCCTAGCATGATAAAGAAGATTCAAAGAGAGTGAGATGCCAGCTCCTTTCATTCAGTCAGTAGCTTCAATCATTTCTGGACGTTTTTCAATGGCAAAAATCAATGAATATTGTAAATGCACAAACAGTAATTTCTCCGCATTGCAAGGTGCAATTCTGAAATTTTTTGCTTTTTCCTGCTCCTCTTAGCATGATAAAGAAGATTCAAAGAGAGTGAGATGCCAGCTCCTTTCATTCAGTCAGTAGCTTCAAACATTTCTGGTATAAACATTTCTGGACGTTTTTCAATGGCAAAAATCAATGAATATTGTAAATGCACAAGCAGTAATATCTCCACATTGCAAGGTGCAATGCTGAAATTTTTTTTGCTTTTTCCTGCTAATCCTAGCATGATAAAGAAGATTCAAATAGAGTGAGATGCCAGCTCCTTTCATTCAGTCAGTAGCTTCAAACATTTCTGGACGTTTTTCAATGGCAAAAATCAATGAATATTGTAAATGCACAAACAGTAATATCTCCACATTGCAAGGTGCAATTCTGAAATTTTTTGCTTTTTCCTGCTAATCCTAGCATGATAAAGAAGATTCAAAGAGAGTGAGATGCCAGCTCCTTTCATTCAGTCAGTAGCTTCAATCATTTCTGGACGTTTTTCAATGGCAAAAATCAATGAATATTGTAAATGCACAAACAGTAATTTCTCCGCATTGCAAGGTGCAATTCTGAATTTTTTTGCTTTTTCCTGCTCCTCTTAGCATGGTAAAGAAGATTCAAAGAGAGTGAGATGCCAGCTCCTTTCATTCAGTCAGTAGCTTCAGTCATTTCTGGACGTTTTTCAATGGCAAAAATCAATGAATATTGTAAATGCACAAAAAGTAATTTCTCCGCATTGCAAGGTGCAATTCTGAAATTTTTTGCTTTTTCCTGCTCCTCTTAGCATGATAAAGAAGATTCAAAGAGAGTGAGATGCCAGCTCCTTTCATTCAGTCAGTAGCTTCAAACATTTCTGGTATAAACATTTCTGGACGTTTTTCAATGGCAAAAATCAATGAATATTGTAAATGCACAAACAGTAATATCTCCACATTGCAAGGTGCAATTCTGAAATTTTTTGCTTTTTCCTGCTAATCCTAGCATGATAAAGAAGATTCAAATAGAGTGAGATGCCAGCTCCTTTCATTCAGTCAGTAGCTTCAAACATTTCTGGACGTTTTTCAATGGCAAAATTCAATGAATATTGTAAATGCACAAACAGTAATATCTCCACATTGCAAGGTGCAATTCTGAAATTTTTTGCTTTTTCCTGCTAATCCTAGCATGATAAAGAAGATTCAAAGAGAGTGAGATGCCAGCTCCTTTCATTCAGTCAGTAGCTTCAATCATTTCTGGACGTTTTTCAATGGCAAAAATCAATGAATATTGTAAATGCACAAACAGTAATTTCTCCGCATTGCAAGGTGCAATTCTGAAATTTTTTGCTTTTTCCTGCTCCTCTTAGCATGATAAAGAAGATTCAAAGAGAGTGAGATGCCAGCTCCTTTCATTCAGTCAGTAGCTTCAATCATTTCTGGATGTTTTTCAATGGCAAAAATCAATGAATATTGTAAATGCACAAACAGTAATTTCTCCGCATTGCAAGGTGCAATGCTGAAATTTTTTTTGCTTTTTCCTGCTAATCCTAGCATGATAAAGAAGATTCAAATAGAGTGAGATGCCAGCTCCTTTCATTCAGTCAGTAGCTTCAAACATTTCTGGACGTTTTTCAATGGCAAAAATCAATGAATATTGTAAATGCACAAACAGTAATATCTCCACATTGCAAGGTGCAATTCTGAAATTTTTTGCTTTTTCCTGCTAATCCTAGCATGATAAAGAAGATTCAAAGAGAGTGAGATGTCAGCTCCTTTCATTCAGTCAGTAGCTTCAAACATTTCTGGTATATGAATAACATGATGTTTTTCAATGGCAAAAATCAATGAATATTGTAAATGCACAAACAGTAATATCTCCACATTGCAAGGTGCAATTCTGAAATTTTTTGCTTTTTCCTGCTAATCCTAGCATGATAAAGAAGATTCAAAGAGAGTGAGATGCCAGCTCCTTTCATTCAGTCAGTAGCTTCAAACATTTCTGGACGTTTTTCAATGGCAAAAATCAATGAATATTGTAAATGCACAAACAGTAATATCTCCACATTGCAAGGTGCAATTCTGAAATTTTTTGCTTTTTCCTGCTACTCCTAGCATGATAAAGAAGATTCAAAGAGAGTGAGATGCCAGCTCCTTTCATTCAGTCAGTAGCTTCAATCATTTCTGGACGTTTTTCAATGGCAAAAATCAATGAATATTGTAAATGCACAAACAGTAATTTCTCCGCATTGCAAGGTGCAATTCTGAAATTTTTTGCTTTTTCCTGCTCCTCTTAGCATGATAAAGAAGATTCAAAGAGAGTGAGATGCCAGCTCCTTTCATTCAGTCAGTAGCTTCAAACATTTCTGGTATAAACATTTCTGGACGTTTTTCAATGGCAAAAATCAATGAATATTGTAAATGCACAAACAGTAATATCTCCACATTGCAAGGTGCAATGCTGAAATTTTTTTTGCTTTTTCCTGCTAATCCTAGCATGATAAAGAAGATTCAAATAGAGTGAGATGCCAGCTCCTTTCATTCAGTCAGTAGCTTCAAACATTTCTGGACGTTTTTCAATGGCAAAAATCAATGAATATTGTAAATGCACAAACAGTAATATCTCCACATTGCAAGGTGCAATTCTGAAATTTTTTGCTTTTTCCTGCTAATCCTAGCATGATAAAGAAGATTCAAAGAGAGTGAGATGTCAGCTCCTTTCATTCAGTCAGTAGCTTCAAACATTTCTGGTATATGAATAACATGATGTTTTTCAATGGCAAAAATCAATGAATATTGTAAATGCACAAACAGTAATATCTCCACATTGCAAGGTGCAATTCTGAAATTTTTTGCTTTTTCCTGCTAATCCTAGCATGATAAAGAAGATTCAAAGAGAGTGAGATGCCAGCTCCTTTCATTCAGTCAGTAGCTTCAAACATTTCTGGACGTTTTTCAATGGCAAAAATCAATGAATATTGTAAATGCACAAACAGTAATATCTCCACATTGCAAGGTGCAATTCTGAAATTTTTTGCTTTTTCCTGCTACTCCTAGCATGATAAAGAAGATTCAAAAAGAGTGAGATGCCAGCTCCTTTCATTCAGTCAGTAGCTTCAATCATTTCTGGACGTTTTTCAATGGCAAAAATCAATGAATATTGTAAATGCACAAACAGTAATTTCTCCGCATTGCAAGGTGCAATTCTGAATTTTTTTGCTTTTTCCTGCTCCTCTTAGCATGGTAAAGAAGATTCAAAGAGAGTGAGATGCCAGCTCCTTTCATTCAGTCAGTAGCTTCAGTCATTTCTGGACGTTTTTCAATGGCAAAAATCAATGAATATTGTAAATGCACAAAAAGTAATTTCTCCGCATTGCAAGGTGCAATTCTGAAATTTTTTGCTTTTTCCTGCTCCTCTTAGCATGATAAAGAAGATTCAAAGAGAGTGAGATGCCAGCTCCTTTCATTCAGTCAGTAGCTTCAAACATTTCTGGTATAAACATTTCTGGACGTTTTTCAATGGCAAAAATCAATGAATATTGTAAATGCACAAACAGTAATATCTCCACATTGCAAGGTGCAATTCTGAAATTTTTTGCTTTTTCCTGCTAATCCTAGCATGATAAAGAAGATTCAAATAGAGTGAGATGCCAGCTCCTTTCATTCAGTCAGTAGCTTCAAACATTTCTGGACGTTTTTCAATGGCAAAATTCAATGAATATTGTAAATGCACAAACAGTAATATCTCCACATTGCAAGGTGCAATTCTGAAATTTTTTGCTTTTTCCTGCTAATCCTAGCATGATAAAGAAGATTCAAAGAGAGTGAGATGCCAGCTCCTTTCATTCAGTCAGTAGCTTCAATCATTTCTGGACGTTTTTCAATGGCAAAAATCAATGAATATTGTAAATGCACAAACAGTAATTTCTCCGCATTGCAAGGTGCAATTCTGAAATTTTTTGCTTTTTCCTGCTCCTCTTAGCATGATAAAGAAGATTCAAAGAGAGTGAGATGCCAGCTCCTTTCATTCAGTCAGTAGCTTCAATCATTTCTGGATGTTTTTCAATGGCAAAAATCAATGAATATTGTAAATGCACAAACAGTAATTTCTCCGCATTGCAAGGTGCAATGCTGAAATTTTTTTTGCTTTTTCCTGCTAATCCTAGCATGATAAAGAAGATTCAAATAGAGTGAGATGCCAGCTCCTTTCATTCAGTCAGTAGCTTCAAACATTTCTGGACGTTTTTCAATGGCAAAAATCAATGAATATTGTAAATGCACAAACAGTAATATCTCCACATTGCAAGGTGCAATTCTGAAATTTTTTGCTTTTTCCTGCTAATCCTAGCATGATAAAGAAGATTCAAAGAGAGTGAGATGTCAGCTCCTTTCATTCAGTCAGTAGCTTCAAACATTTCTGGTATATGAATAACATGATGTTTTTCAATGGCAAAAATCAATGAATATTGTAAATGCACAAACAGTAATATCTCCACATTGCAAGGTGCAATTCTGAAATTTTTTGCTTTTTCCTGCTAATCCTAGCATGATAAAGAAGATTCAAAGAGAGTGAGATGCCAGCTCCTTTCATTCAGTCAGTAGCTTCAAACATTTCTGGACGTTTTTCAATGGCAAAAATCAATGAATATTGTAAATGCACAAACAGTAATATCTCCACATTGCAAGGTGCAATTCTGAAATTTTTTGCTTTTTCCTGCTACTCCTAGCATGATAAAGAAGATTCAAAGAGAGTGAGATGCCAGCTCCTTTCATTCAGTCAGTAGCTTCAATCATTTCTGGACGTTTTTCAATGGCAAAAATCAATGAATATTGTAAATGCACAAACAGTAATTTCTCCGCATTGCAAGGTGCAATTCTGAATTTTTTTGCTTTTTCCTGCTCCTCTTAGCATGGTAAAGAAGATTCAAAGAGAGTGAGATGCCAGCTCCTTTCATTCAGTCAGTAGCTTCAGTCATTTCTGGACGTTTTTCAATGGCAAAAATCAATGAATATTGTAAATGCACAAAAAGTAATTTCTCCGCATTGCAAGGTGCAATTCTGAAATTTTTTGCTTTTTCCTGCTCCTCTTAGCATGATAAAGAAGATTCAAAGAGAGTGAGATGCCAGCTCCTTTCATTCAGTCAGTAGCTTCAAACATTTCTGGTATAAACATTTCTGGACGTTTTTCAATGGCAAAAATCAATGAATATTGTAAATGCACAAACAGTAATATCTCCACATTGCAAGGTGCAATTCTGAAATTTTTTGCTTTTTCCTGCTAATCCTAGCATGATAAAGAAGATTCAAATAGAGTGAGATGCCAGCTCCTTTCATTCAGTCAGTAGCTTCAAACATTTCTGGACGTTTTTCAATGGCAAAATTCAATGAATATTGTAAATGCACAAACAGTAATATCTCCACATTGCAAGGTGCAATTCTGAAATTTTTTGCTTTTTCCTGCTAATCCTAGCATGATAAAGAAGATTCAAAGAGAGTGAGATGCCAGCTCCTTTCATTCAGTCAGTAGCTTCAATCATTTCTGGACGTTTTTCAATGGCAAAAATCAATGAATATTGTAAATGCACAAACAGTAATTTCTCCGCATTGCAAGGTGCAATTCTGAAATTTTTTGCTTTTTCCTGCTCCTCTTAGCATGATAAAGAAGATTCAAAGAGAGTGAGATGCCAGCTCCTTTCATTCAGTCAGTAGCTTCAATCATTTCTGGATGTTTTTCAATGGCAAAAATCAATGAATATTGTAAATGCACAAACAGTAATTTCTCCGCATTGCAAGGTGCAATTCTGAAATTTTTTGCTTTTTCCTGCTCCTCTTAGCATGATAAAGAAGATTCAAAGAGAGTGAGATGCCAGCTCCTTTCATTCAGTCAGTAGCTTCAAACATTTCTGGACGTTTTTCAATGGCAAAAATCAATGAATATTGTAAATGCACAAACAGTAATATCTCCACATTGCAAGGTGCAATTCTGAAATTTTTTGCTTTTTCCTGCTAATCCTAGCATGATAAAGAAGATTCAAAGAGAGTGAGATGTCAGCTCCTTTCATTCAGTCAGTAGCTTCAAACATTTCTGGTATATGAATAACATGATGTTTTTCAATGGCAAAAATCAATGAATATTGTAAATGCACAAACAGTAATATCTCCACATTGCAAGGTGCAATTCTGAAATTTTTTGCTTTTTCCTGCTAATCCTAGCATGATAAAGAAGATTCAAAGAGAGTGAGATGCCAGCTCCTTTCATTCAGTCAGTAGCTTCAAACATTTCTGGACGTTTTTCAATGGCAAAAATCAATGAATATTGTAAATGCACAAACAGTAATATCTCCACATTGCAAGGTGCAATTCTGAAATTTTTTGCTTTTTCCTGCTACTCCTAGCATGATAAAGAAGATTCAAAGAGAGTGAGATGCCAGCTCCTTTCATTCAGTCAGTAGCTTCAATCATTTCTGGACGTTTTTCAATGGCAAAAATCAATGAATATTGTAAATGCACAAACAGTAATTTCTCCGCATTGCAAGGTGCAATTCTGAAATTTTTTGCTTTTTCCTGCTCCTCTTAGCATGATAAAGAAGATTCAAAGAGAGTGAGATGCCAGCTCCTTTCATTCAGTCAGTAGCTTCAAACATTTCTGGTATAAACATTTCTGGACGTTTTTCAATGGCAAAAATCAATGAATATTGTAAATGCACAAGCAGTAATATCTCCACATTGCAAGGTGCAATGCTGAAATTTTTTTTGCTTTTTCCTGCTAATCCTAGCATGATAAAGAAGATTCAAATAGAGTGAGATGCCAGCTCCTTTCATTCAGTCAGTAGCTTCAAACATTTCTGGACGTTTTTCAATGGCAAAAATCAATGAATATTGTAAATGCACAAACAGTAATATCTCCACATTGCAAGGTGCAATTCTGAAATTTTTTGCTTTTTCCTGCTAATCCTAGCATGATAAAGAAGATTCAAAGAGAGTGAGATGCCAGCTCCTTTCATTCAGTCAGTAGCTTCAATCATTTCTGGACGTTTTTCAATGGCAAAAATCAATGAATATTGTAAATGCACAAACAGTAATTTCTCCGCATTGCAAGGTGCAATTCTGAATTTTTTTGCTTTTTCCTGCTCCTCTTAGCATGGTAAAGAAGATTCAAAGAGAGTGAGATGCCAGCTCCTTTCATTCAGTCAGTAGCTTCAGTCATTTCTGGACGTTTTTCAATGGCAAAAATCAATGAATATTGTAAATGCACAAAAAGTAATTTCTCCGCATTGCAAGGTGCAATTCTGAAATTTTTTGCTTTTTCCTGCTCCTCTTAGCATGATAAAGAAGATTCAAAGAGAGTGAGATGCCAGCTCCTTTCATTCAGTCAGTAGCTTCAAACATTTCTGGTATAAACATTTCTGGACGTTTTTCAATGGCAAAAATCAATGAATATTGTAAATGCACAAACAGTAATATCTCCACATTGCAAGGTGCAATTCTGAAATTTTTTGCTTTTTCCTGCTAATCCTAGCATGATAAAGAAGATTCAAATAGAGTGAGATGCCAGCTCCTTTCATTCAGTCAGTAGCTTCAAACATTTCTGGACGTTTTTCAATGGCAAAATTCAATGAATATTGTAAATGCACAAACAGTAATATCTCCACATTGCAAGGTGCAATTCTGAAATTTTTTGCTTTTTCCTGCTAATCCTAGCATGATAAAGAAGATTCAAAGAGAGTGAGATGCCAGCTCCTTTCATTCAGTCAGTAGCTTCAATCATTTCTGGACGTTTTTCAATGGCAAAAATCAATGAATATTGTAAATGCACAAACAGTAATTTCTCCGCATTGCAAGGTGCAATTCTGAAATTTTTTGCTTTTTCCTGCTCCTCTTAGCATGATAAAGAAGATTCAAAGAGAGTGAGATGCCAGCTCCTTTCATTCAGTCAGTAGCTTCAATCATTTCTGGATGTTTTTCAATGGCAAAAATCAATGAATATTGTAAATGCACAAACAGTAATTTCTCCGCATTGCAAGGTGCAATGCTGAAATTTTTTTTGCTTTTTCCTGCTAATCCTAGCATGATAAAGAAGATTCAAATAGAGTGAGATGCCAGCTCCTTTCATTCAGTCAGTAGCTTCAAACATTTCTGGACGTTTTTCAATGGCAAAAATCAATGAATATTGTAAATGCACAAACAGTAATATCTCCACATTGCAAGGTGCAATTCTGAAATTTTTTGCTTTTTCCTGCTAATCCTAGCATGATAAAGAAGATTCAAAGAGAGTGAGATGTCAGCTCCTTTCATTCAGTCAGTAGCTTCAAACATTTCTGGTATATGAATAACATGATGTTTTTCAATGGCAAAAATCAATGAATATTGTAAATGCACAAACAGTAATATCTCCACATTGCAAGGTGCAATTCTGAAATTTTTTGCTTTTTCCTGCTAATCCTAGCATGATAAAGAAGATTCAAAGAGAGTGAGATGCCAGCTCCTTTCATTCAGTCAGTAGCTTCAAACATTTCTGGACGTTTTTCAATGGCAAAAATCAATGAATATTGTAAATGCACAAACAGTAATATCTCCACATTGCAAGGTGCAATTCTGAAATTTTTTGCTTTTTCCTGCTACTCCTAGCATGATAAAGAAGATTCAAAGAGAGTGAGATGCCAGCTCCTTTCATTCAGTCAGTAGCTTCAATCATTTCTGGACGTTTTTCAATGGCAAAAATCAATGAATATTGTAAATGCACAAACAGTAATTTCTCCGCATTGCAAGGTGCAATTCTGAAATTTTTTGCTTTTTCCTGCTCCTCTTAGCATGATAAAGAAGATTCAAAGAGAGTGAGATGCCAGCTCCTTTCATTCAGTCAGTAGCTTCAAACATTTCTGGTATAAACATTTCTGGACGTTTTTCAATGGCAAAAATCAATGAATATTGTAAATGCACAAACAGTAATATCTCCACATTGCAAGGTGCAATGCTGAAATTTTTTTTGCTTTTTCCTGCTAATCCTAGCATGATAAAGAAGATTCAAATAGAGTGAGATGCCAGCTCCTTTCATTCAGTCAGTAGCTTCAAACATTTCTGGACGTTTTTCAATGGCAAAAATCAATGAATATTGTAAATGCACAAACAGTAATATCTCCACATTGCAAGGTGCAATTCTGAAATTTTTTGCTTTTTCCTGCTAATCCTAGCATGATAAAGAAGATTCAAAGAGAGTGAGATGCCAGCTCCTTTCATTCAGTCAGTAGCTTCAATCATTTCTGGACGTTTTTCAATGGCAAAAATCAATGAATATTGTAAATGCACAAACAGTAATTTCTCCGCATTGCAAGGTGCAATTCTGAATTTTTTTGCTTTTTCCTGCTCCTCTTAGCATGGTAAAGAAGATTCAAAGAGAGTGAGATGCCAGCTCCTTTCATTCAGTCAGTAGCTTCAGTCATTTCTGGACGTTTTTCAATGGCAAAAATCAATGAATATTGTAAATGCACAAAAAGTAATTTCTCCGCATTGCAAGGTGCAATTCTGAAATTTTTTGCTTTTTCCTGCTCCTCTTAGCATGATAAAGAAGATTCAAAGAGAGTGAGATGCCAGCTCCTTTCATTCAGTCAGTAGCTTCAAACATTTCTGGTATAAACATTTCTGGACGTTTTTCAATGGCAAAAATCAATGAATATTGTAAATGCACAAACAGTAATATCTCCACATTGCAAGGTGCAATTCTGAAATTTTTTGCTTTTTCCTGCTAATCCTAGCATGATAAAGAAGATTCAAATAGAGTGAGATGCCAGCTCCTTTCATTCAGTCAGTAGCTTCAAACATTTCTGGACGTTTTTCAATGGCAAAATTCAATGAATATTGTAAATGCACAAACAGTAATATCTCCACATTGCAAGGTGCAATTCTGAAATTTTTTGCTTTTTCCTGCTAATCCTAGCATGATAAAGAAGATTCAAAGAGAGTGAGATGCCAGCTCCTTTCATTCAGTCAGTAGCTTCAATCATTTCTGGACGTTTTTCAATGGCAAAAATCAATGAATATTGTAAATGCACAAACAGTAATTTCTCCGCATTGCAAGGTGCAATTCTGAAATTTTTTGCTTTTTCCTGCTCCTCTTAGCATGATAAAGAAGATTCAAAGAGAGTGAGATGCCAGCTCCTTTCATTCAGTCAGTAGCTTCAATCATTTCTGGATGTTTTTCAATGGCAAAAATCAATGAATATTGTAAATGCACAAACAGTAATTTCTCCGCATTGCAAGGTGCAATTCTGAAATTTTTTGCTTTTTCCTGCTCCTCTTAGCATGATAAAGAAGATTCAAAGAGAGTGAGATGCCAGCTCCTTTCATTCAGTCAGTAGCTTCAAACATTTCTGGACGTTTTTCAATGGCAAAAATCAATGAATATTGTAAATGCACAAACAGTAATATCTCCACATTGCAAGGTGCAATTCTGAAATTTTTTGCTTTTTCCCGCTAATCCTAGCATGATAAAGAAGATTCAAAGAGAGTGAGATGTCAGCTCCTTTCATTCAGTCAGTAGCTTCAAACATTTCTGGTATATGAATAACATGATGTTTTTCAATGGCAAAAATCAATGAATATTGTAAATGCACAAACAGTAATATCTCCACATTGCAAGGTGCAATTCTGAAATTTTTTGCTGTTTCCTGCTAATCCTAGCATGATAAAGAAGATTCAAAGAGAGTGAGATGCCAGCTCCTTTCATTCAGTCAGTAGCTTCAAACATTTCTGGACGTTTTTCAATGGCAAAAATCAATGAATATTGTAAATGCACAAACAGTAATATCTCCACATTGCAAGGTGCAATTCTGAAATTTTTTGCTTTTTCCTGCTACTCCTAGCATGATAAAGAAGATTCAAAGAGAGTGAGATGCCAGCTCCTTTCATTCAGTCAGTAGCTTCAATCATTTCTGGACGTTTTTCAATGGCAAAAATCAATGAATATTGTAAATGCACAAACAGTAATTTCTCCGCATTGCAAGGTGCAATTCTGAAATTTTTTGCTTTTTCCTGCTCCTCTTAGCATGATAAAGAAGATTCAAAGAGAGTGAGATGCCAGCTCCTTTCATTCAGTCAGTAGCTTCAAACATTTCTGGTATAAACATTTCTGGACGTTTTTCAATGGCAAAAATCAATGAATATTGTAAATGCACAAACAGTAATATCTCCACATTGCAAGGTGCAATGCTGAAATTTTTTTTGCTTTTTCCTGCTAATCCTAGCATGATAAAGAAGATTCAAATAGAGTGAGATGCCAGCTCCTTTCATTCAGTCAGTAGCTTCAAACATTTCTGGACGTTTTTCAATGGCAAAAATCAATGAATATTGTAAATGCACAAACAGTAATATCTCCACATTGCAAGGTGCAATTCTGAAATTTTTTGCTTTTTCCTGCTAATCCTAGCATGATAAAGAAGATTCAAAGAGAGTGAGATGTCAGCTCCTTTCATTCAGTCAGTAGCTTCAAACATTTCTGGTATATGAATAACATGATGTTTTTCAATGGCAAAAATCAATGAATATTGTAAATGCACAAACAGTAATATCTCCACATTGCAAGGTGCAATTCTGAAATTTTTTGCTTTTTCCTGCTAATCCTAGCATGATAAAGAAGATTCAAAGAGAGTGAGATGCCAGCTCCTTTCATTCAGTCAGTAGCTTCAAACATTTCTGGACGTTTTTCAATGGCAAAAATCAATGAATATTGTAAATGCACAAACAGTAATATCTCCACATTGCAAGGTGCAATTCTGAAATTTTTTGCTTTTTCCTGCTACTCCTAGCATGATAAAGAAGATTCAAAGAGAGTGAGATGCCAGCTCCTTTCATTCAGTCAGTAGCTTCAATCATTTCTGGACGTTTTTCAATGGCAAAAATCAATGAATATTGTAAATGCACAAACAGTAATTTCTCCGCATTGCAAGGTGCAATTCTGAATTTTTTTGCTTTTTCCTGCTCCTCTTAGCATGGTAAAGAAGATTCAAAGAGAGTGAGATGCCAGCTCCTTTCATTCAGTCAGTAGCTTCAGTCATTTCTGGACGTTTTTCAATGGCAAAAATCAATGAATATTGTAAATGCACAAAAAGTAATTTCTCCGCATTGCAAGGTGCAATTCTGAAATTTTTTGCTTTTTCCTGCTCCTCTTAGCATGATAAAGAAGATTCAAAGAGAGTGAGATGCCAGCTCCTTTCATTCAGTCAGTAGCTTCAAACATTTCTGGTATAAACATTTCTGGACGTTTTTCAATGGCAAAAATCAATGAATATTGTAAATGCACAAACAGTAATATCTCCACATTGCAAGGTGCAATTCTGAAATTTTTTGCTTTTTCCTGCTAATCCTAGCATGATAAAGAAGATTCAAATAGAGTGAGATGCCAGCTCCTTTCATTCAGTCAGTAGCTTCAAACATTTCTGGACGTTTTTCAATGGCAAAATTCAATGAATATTGTAAATGCACAAACAGTAATATCTCCACATTGCAAGGTGCAATTCTGAAATTTTTTGCTTTTTCCTGCTAATCCTAGCATGATAAAGAAGATTCAAAGAGAGTGAGATGCCAGCTCCTTTCATTCAGTCAGTAGCTTCAATCATTTCTGGACGTTTTTCAATGGCAAAAATCAATGAATATTGTAAATGCACAAACAGTAATTTCTCCGCATTGCAAGGTGCAATTCTGAAATTTTTTGCTTTTTCCTGCTCCTCTTAGCATGATAAAGAAGATTCAAAGAGAGTGAGATGCCAGCTCCTTTCATTCAGTCAGTAGCTTCAATCATTTCTGGATGTTTTTCAATGGCAAAAATCAATGAATATTGTAAATGCACAAACAGTAATTTCTCCGCATTGCAAGGTGCAATTCTGAAATTTTTTGCTTTTTCCTGCTCCTCTTAGCATGATAAAGAAGATTCAAAGAGAGTGAGATGCCAGCTCCTTTCATTCAGTCAGTAGCTTCAATCATTTCTGGTATATGAATAACATGATGTTATTCAATGGCAAAAATCAATGAATATTGTAAATGCACAAAGAGTAATTTCTCCGCATTGCAAGGTGCAATTCTGAAATTTTTTGCTTTTTCCTGCTCCTCTTAGCATGATAAAGAAGATTCAAAGAGAGTGAGATGCCAGCTCCTTTCATTCAGTCAGTAGCTTCAATCATTTCTGGACGTTTTTCAATGGCAAAAATCAATGAATATTGTAAATGCACAAACAGTAATTTCTCCGCATTGCAAGATGCAATTCTGAAATTTTTTGCTTTTTCCTGCTCCTCTTAGCATGATAAAGAAGATTCAAAGAGAGTGAGATGCCAGCTCCTTTCATTCAGTCAGTAGCTTCAGTCATTTCTGGACGTTTTTCAATGGCAAAAATCAATGAATATTGTAAATGCACAAACAGTAATTTCTCCGCATTGCAAAGTGCAATTCTGAAATTTTTTGCTTTTTCCTGCTCCTCTTAGCATGATAAAGAAGATTCAAAGAGTGTGAGATGCCAGCTCCTTTCATTCAGTCAGTAGCTTCAAACATTTCTGGTATAAACATTTCTGGATGTTCCTGCTAATCCTAGCATGATAAAGAAGATTCAAATAGAGTGAGATGCCAGCTCCTTTCATTCAGTCAGTAGCTTCAAACATTTCTGGACTTTCCTGCTAATCCTAGGATGATAAAGAAGATTCAAATAGAGTGAGATGCAAGCTCCTTTCATTCAGTCAGTAGCTTCAACATTTCTGGACGTTTTTCAATGCAAAAATCAATGAATATTGTAAATGCACAAACAGTAATATCTCCACATTGCAAGGTGCAATTCTGAAATTTTTTGCTTTTTCCTGCTAATACTAGCATGATAAAGAAGATTCAAAGAGAGTGAGATGTCAGCTCCTTTCATTCAGTCAGTAGCTTCAAACATTTCTGGTATATGAATAACATGATGTTTTTCAATGGCAAAAATCAATGAATATTGTAAATGCACAAACGGTAATATCTCCACATTGCAAGGTGCAATTCTGAATTTTTTTGCTTTTTCCTGCTAATCCTAGCATGATAAAGAAGATTCAAAGAGAGTGAGATGCCAGCTCCTTTCATTCAGTCAGTAGCTTCAAACATTTCTGGACGTTTTTCAATGGCAAAAATCAATGATTATTGTAAATGCACAAACAGTAATATCTCCACATTGCAAGGTGCAATTCTGAAATTTTTTGCTTTTTCCTGCTACTCCTAGCATGATAAAGAAGATTCAAAGAGAGTGAGATGCCAGCTCCTTTCATTCAGTCAGTAGCTTCAAACATTTCTGGACGTTTTTCAATGGCAAAAATCAATGAATATTGTAAATGCACAAACAGTAATATCTCCACATTGCAAGGTGCAATTCTGAAATTTTTTGCTTTTTCCTGCTAATCCTAGCATGATAAAGAAGATTCAAAGAGAGTGAGATGCCAGCTCCTTTCATTCAGTCAGTAGCTTCAAACATTTCTGGACGTTTTTCAATGGCAAAAATCAATGAATATTGTAAATGCACAAACAGTAATTTCTCCGCATTGCAAGGTGCAATTCTGAATTTTTTTGCTTTTTCCTGCTCCTCTTAGCATGGTAAAGAAGATTCAAAGAGAGTGAGATGCCAGCTCCTTTCATTCAGTCAGTAGCTTCAGTCATTTCTGGACGTTTTTCAATGGCAAAAATCAATGAATATTGTAAATGCACAAAAAGTAATTTCTCCGCATTGCAAGGTGCAATTCTGAAATTTTTTGCTTTTTCCTGCTCCTCTTAGCATGATAAAGAAGATTCAAAGAGAGTGAGATGCCAGCTCCTTTCATTCAGTCAGTAGCTTCAAACATTTCTGGTATAAACATTTCTGGACGTTTTTCAATGGCAAAAATCAATGAATATTGTAAATGCACAAACAGTAATATCTCCACATTGCAAGGTGCAATTCTGAAATTTTTTGCTTTTTCCTGCTAATCCTAGCATGATAAAGAAGATTCAAATAGAGTGAGATGCCAGCTCCTTTCATTCAGTCAGTAGCTTCAAACATTTCTGGACGTTTTTCAATGGCAAAATTCAATGAATATTGTAAATGCACAAACAGTAATATCTCCACATTGCAAGGTGCAATTCTGAAATTTTTTGCTTTTTCCTGCTAATCCTAGCATGATAAAGAAGATTCAAAGAGAGTGAGATGCCAGCTCCTTTCATTCAGTCAGTAGCTTCAATCATTTCTGGACGTTTTTCAATGGCAAAAATCAATGAATATTGTAAATGCACAAACAGTAATTTCTCCGCATTGCAAGGTGCAATTCTGAAATTTTTTGCTTTTTCCTGCTCCTCTTAGCATGATAAAGAAGATTCAAAGAGAGTGAGATGCCAGCTCCTTTCATTCAGTCAGTAGCTTCAATCATTTCTGGATGTTTTTCAATGGCAAAAATCAATGAATATTGTAAATGCACAAACAGTAATTTCTCCGCATTGCAAGGTGCAATTCTGAAATTTTTTGCTTTTTCCTGCTCCTCTTAGCATGATAAAGAAGATTCAAAGAGAGTGAGATGCCAGCTCCTTTCATTCAGTCAGTAGCTTCAATCATTTCTGGTATATGAATAACATGATGTTATTCAATGGCAAAAATCAATGAATATTGTAAATGCACAAACAGTAATTTCTCCGCATTGCAAGGTGCAATTCTGAAATTTTTTGCTTTTTCCTGCTCCTCTTAGCATGATAAAGAAGATTCAAAGAGAGTGAGATGCCAGCTCCTTTCATTCAGTCAGTAGCTTCAATCATTTCTTGACGTTTTTCAATGGCAAAAATCAATGAATATTGTAAATGCACAAACAGTAATTTCTCCGCATTGCAAGATGCAATTCTGAAATTTTTTGCTTTTTCCTGCTCCTCTTAGCATGATAAAGAAGATTCAAAGAGAGTGAGATGCCAGCTCCTTTCATTCAGTCAGTAGCTTCAGTCATTTCTGGACGTTTTTCAATGGCAAAAATCAATGAATATTGTAAATGCACAAACAGTAATTTCTCCGCATTGCAAAGTGCAATTCTGAAATTTTTTGCTTTTTCCTGCTCCTCTTAGCATGATAAAGAAGATTCAAAGAGTGTGAGATGCCAGCTCCTTTCATTCAGTCAGTAGCTTCAAACATTTCTGGTATAAACATTTCTGGATGTTTTTCAATGGCAAAAATCAATGAATATTGTAAATGCACAAACAGTAATATCTCCACATTGCAAGGTGCAATGCTGAAATTTTTTGCTTTTTCCTGCTAATCCTAGGATGATAAAGAAGATTCAAATAGAGTGAGATGCCAGCTCCTTTCATTCAGTCAGTAGCTTCAAACATTTCTGGACGTTTTTCAATGGCAAAAATCAATGAATATTGTAAATGCACAAACAGTAATATCTCCACATTGCAAGGTGCAATTCTGAAATTTTTTGCTTTTTCCTGCTAATACTAGCATGATAAAGAAGATTCAAAGAGAGTGAGATGTCAGCTCCTTTCATTCAGTCAGTAGCTTCAAACATTTCTGGTATATGAATAACATGATGTTTTTCAATGGCAAAAATCAATGAATATTGTAAATGCACAAACGGTAATATCTCCACATTGCAAGGTGCAATTCTGAATTTTTTTGCTTTTTCCTGCTAATCCTAGCATGATAAAGAAGATTCAAAGAGAGTGAGATGCCAGCTCCTTTCATTCAGTCAGTAGCTTCAAACATTTCTGGACGTTTTTCAATGGCAAAAATCAATGATTATTGTAAATGCACAAACAGTAATATCTCCACATTGCAAGGTGCAATTCTGAAATTTTTTGCTTTTTCCTGCTACTCCTAGCATGATAAAGAAGATTCAAAGAGAGTGAGATGCCAGCTCCTTTCATTCAGTCAGTAGCTTCAAACATTTCTGGACGTTTTTCAATGGCAAAAATCAATGAATATTGTAAATGCACAAACAGTAATATCTCCACATTGCAAGGTGCAATTCTGAAATTTTTTGCTTTTTCCTGCTAATCCTAGCATGATAAAGAAGATTCAAAGAGAGTGAGATGCCAGCTCCTTTCATTCAGTCAGTAGCTTCAAACATTTCTGGACGTTTTTCAATGGCAAAAATCAATGAATATTGTAAATGCACAAACAGTAATTTCTCCGCATTGCAAGGTGCAATTCTGAAATTTTTTGCTTTTTCCTGCTCCTCTTAGCATGATAAAGAAGATTCAAAGAGAGTGAGATGCCAGCTCCTTTCATTCAGTCAGTAGCTTCAATCATTTCTGGACGTTTTTCAATGGCAAAAATCAATGAATATTGTAAATGCACAAACAGTAATTTCTCCGCATTGCAAGGTGCAATTCTGAAATTTTTTGCTTTTTCCTGCTCCTCTTAGCATGATAATGAAGATTCAAAGAGAGTGAGATGCCAGCTCCTTTCATTCAGTCAGTAGCTTCAATCATTTCTGGTATATGAATAACATGATGTTTTTCAATGGCAAAAATCAATGAATATTGTAAATGCACAAACAGTAATTTCTCCGCATTGCAAGTTGCAATTCTGAAATTTTTTGCTTTTTCCTGCTCCTCTTAGCATGATAAAGAAGATTCAAAGAGAGTGAGATGCCAGCTCCTTTCATTCAGTCAGTAGCTTCAATCATTTCTGGACGTTTTTCAATGGCAAAAATCAATGAATATTGTAAATGCACAAACAGTAATTTCTCCGCATTGCAAGGTGCAATTCTGAAATTTTTTGCTTTTTCCTGCTCCTCTTAGCATGATAAAGAAGATTCAAAGAGAGTGAGATGCCAGCTCCTTTCATTCAGTCAGTAGCTTCAATCATTTCTGGACGTTTTTCAATGGCAAAAATCAATGAATATTGTAAATGCACAAACAGTAATTTCTCCGCATTGCAAGGTGCAATTCTGAAATTTTTTGCTTTTTCCTGCTCCTCTTAGCATGATAAAGAAGATTCAAAGAGAGTGAGATGCCAGCTCCTTTCATTCAGTCAGTAGCTTCAATCATTTCTGGACGTTTTTCAATGGCAAAAATCAATGAATATTGTAAATGCACAAACAGTAATTTCTCCGCATTGCAAGGTGCAATTCTGAAATTTTTTGCTTTTTCCTGCTCCTCTTAGCATGATAAAGAAGATTCAAAGAGAGTGAGATGCCAGCTCCTTTCATTCAGTCAGTAGCTTCAATCATTTCTGGTATATGAATAACATGATGTTTTTCAATGGCAAAAATCAATGAATATTGTAAATGCACAAACAGTAATTTCTCCGCATTGCAAGGTGCAATTCTGAAATTTTTTGCTTTTTCCTGCTCCTCTTAGCATGATAAAGAAGATTCAAAGAGCGTGAGATGCCAGCTCCTTTCATTCAGTCAGTAGCTTCAATCATTTCTGGATGTTTTTCAATGGCAAAAATCAATGAATATTGTAAATGCACAAACAGTAATTTCTCCGCATTGCAAGGTGCAATTCTGAAATTTTTTGCTTTTTCCTGCTCCTCTTAGCATGATAAAGAAGATTCAAAGAGAGTGAGATGCCAGCTCCTTTCATTCAGTCAGTAGCTTCAGTCATTTCTGGACGTTTTTCAATGGCAAAAATCAATGAATATTGTAAATGCACAAACAGTAATTTCTCCGCATTGCAACGTGCAATTCTGAAATTTTTTGCTTTTTCCTGCTATTCTTAGCATGATAAAGAAGATTCAAAGAGAGTGAGATGCCAGCTCCTTTCATTCAGTCAGTAGCTTCAAACATTTCTGGTATAAACATTTCTGGACGTTTTTCAATGGCAAAAATCAATGAATATTGTAAATGCACAAACAGTAATATCTCCACATTGCAAGGTGCAATTCTGAAATTTTTTGCTTTTTCCTGCTAATCCTAGCATGATAAAGAAGATTCAAATAGAGTGAGATGCCAGCTCCTTTCATTCAGTCAGTAGCTTCAAACATTTCTGGACGTTTTTCAATGGCAAAATTCAATGAATATTGTAAATGCACAAACAGTAATATCTCCACTTTGCAAGGTGCAATTCTGAAATTTTTTGCTTTTTCCTGCTAATCCTAGCATGATAAAGAAGATTCAAAGAGAGTGAGATGCCAGCTCCTTTCATTCAGTCAGTAGCTTCAATCATTTCTGGACGTTTTTCAATGGCAAAAATCAATGAATATTGTAAATGCACAAACTGTAATTTCTCCGCATTGCAAGGTGCAATTCTGAAATTTTTTGCTTTTTCCTGCTCCTCTTAGCATGATAAAGAAGATTCAAAGAGAGTGAGATGCCAGCTCCTTTCATTCAGTCAGTAGCTTCAATCATTTCTGGACGTTTTTCAATGGCAAAAATCAATGAATATTGTAAATGCACAAACAGTAATTTCTCCGCATTGCAAGGTGCAATTCTGAAATTTTTTGCTTTTTCCTGCTCCTCTTAGCATGATAAAGAAGATTCAAAGAGAGTGAGATGCCAGCTCCTTTCATTCAGTCAGTAGCTTCAATCATTTCTGGTATATGAATAACATGATGTTTTTCAATGGCAAAAATCAATGAATATTGTAAATGCACAAACAGTAATTTCTCCGCATTGCAAGGTGCAATTCTGAAATTTTTTGCTTTTTCCTGCTCCTCTTAGCATGATAAAGAAGATTCAAAGAGAGTGAGATGCCAGCTCCTTTCATTCAGTCAGTAGCTTCAATCATTTCTGGACGTTTTTCAATGGCAAAAATCAATGAATATTGTAAATGCACAAACAGTAATTTCTCCGCATTGCAAGGTGCAATTCTGAAATTTTTTGCTTTTTCCTGCTCCTCTTAGCATGATAAAGAAGATTCTAAGAGAGTGAGATGCCAGCTCCTTTCATTCAGTCAGTAGCTTCAATCATTTCTGGACGTTTTTCAATGGCAAAAATCAATGAATATTGTAAATGCACAAACAGTAATTTCTCCGCATTGCAAGGTGCAATTCTGAATTTTTTTGCTTTTTCCTGATCCTCTTAGCATGATAAAGAAGATTCAAAGAGAGTGAGATGCCAGCTCCTTTCATTCAGTCAGTAGCTTCAAACATTTCTGGTATATGAATAACATGATGTTTTTCAATGGCAAAAATCAATGAATATTGTAAATGCACAAACAGTAATATCTCCACATTGCAAGGTGCAATTCTGAAATTTTTTGCTTTTTCCTGCTATTCCTAGCATGATAAAGAAGATTCAAAGAGAGTGAGATGCCAGCTCCTTTCATTCAGTCAGTAGCTTCAAACATTTCTGGACGTTTTTCAATGGCAAAAATCAATGAATATTGTAAATGCACAAACAGTAATATCTCCACATTGCAAGGTGCAATTCTGAAATTTTTTGCTTTTTCCTGCTAATCCTAGCATGATAAAGAAGATTCAAAGAGAGTGAGATGCCAGCTCCTTTCATTCAGTCAGTAGCTTCAAACATTTCTGGACGTTTTTCAATGGCAAAAATCAATGAATATTGTAAATGCACAAACAGTAATTTCTCCGCATTGCAAGGTGCAATTCTGAAATTTTTTGCTTTTTCCTGCTCCTCTTAGCATGATAAAGAAGATTCAAAGAGAGTGAGATGCCAGCTCCTTTCATTCAGTCAGTAGCTTCAATCATTTCTGGACGTTTTTCAATGGCAAAAATCAATGAATATTGTAAATGCACAAACAGTAATTTCTCCGCATTGCAAGGTGCAATTCTGAAATTTTTTGCTTTTTCCTGCTCCTCTTAGCATGATAATGAAGATTCAAAGAGAGTGAGATGCCAGCTCCTTTCATTCAGTCAGTAGCTTCAATCATTTCTGGTATATGAATAACATGATGTTTTTCAATGGCAAAAATCAATGAATATTGTAAATGCACAAACAGTAATTTCTCCGCATTGCAAGTTGCAATTCTGAAATTTTTTGCTTTTTCCTGCTCCTCTTAGCATGATAAAGAAGATTCAAAGAGAGTGAGATGCCAGCTCCTTTCATTCAGTCAGTAGCTTCAATCATTTCTGGACGTTTTTCAATGGCAAAAATCAATGAATATTGTAAATGCACAAACAGTAATTTCTCCGCATTGCAAGGTGCAATTCTGAAATTTTTTGCTTTTTCCTGCTCCTCTTAGCATGATAAAGAAGATTCAAAGAGAGTGAGATGCCAGCTCCTTTCATTCAGTCAGTAGCTTCAATCATTTCTGGACGTTTTTCAATGGCAAAAATCAATGAATATTGTAAATGCACAAACAGTAATTTCTCCGCATTGCAAGGTGCAATTCTGAAATTTTTTGCTTTTTCCTGCTCCTCTTAGCATGATAAAGAAGATTCAAAGAGAGTGAGATGCCAGCTCCTTTCATTCAGTCAGTAGCTTCAATCATTTCTGGACGTTTTTCAATGGCAAAAATCAATGAATATTGTAAATGCACAAACAGTAATTTCTCCGCATTGCAAGGTGCAATTCTGAATTTTTTTGCTTTTTCCTGATCCTCTTAGCATGATAAAGAAGATTCAAAGAGAGTGAGATGCCAGCTCCTTTCATTCAGTCAGTAGCTTCAAACATTTCTGGTATATGAATAACATGATGTTTTTCAATGGCAAAAATCAATGAATATTGTAAATGCACAAACAGTAATATCTCCACATTGCAAGGTGCAATTCTGAATTTTTTTGCTTTTTCCTGCTAATCCTAGCATGATAAAGAAGATTCAAAGAGAGTGAGATGCCAGCTCCTTTCATTCAGTCAGTAGCTTCAAACATTTCTGGACGTTTTTCAATGGCAAAAATCAATGAATATTGTAAATGCACAAACAGTAATATCTCCACATTGCAAGGTGCAATTCTGAAATTTTTTGCTTTTTCCTGCTACTCCTAGCATGATAAAGAAGATTCGAAGAGAGTGAGATGCCAGATCCTTTCATTCAGTCAGTAGCTTCAAACATTTCTGGACGTTTTTCAATGGCAAAAATCAATGAATATTGTAAATGCACAAACAGTAATATCTCCACATTGCAAGGTGCAATTCTGAAATTTTTTGCTTTTTCCTGCTAATCCTAGCATGATAAAGAAGATTCAAAGAGAGTGAGATGCCAGCTCCTTTCATTCAGTCAGTAGCTTCAAACATTTCTGGACGTTTTTCAATGGCAAAAATCAATGAATATTGTAAATGCACAAACAGTAATTTCTCCGCATTGCAAGGTGCAATTCTGAAATTTTTTGCTTTTTCCTGCTCCTCTTAGCATGATAAAGAAGATTCAAAGAGAGTGAGATGCCAGCTCCTTTCATTCAGTCAGTAGCTTCAATCATTTCTGGACGTTTTTCAATGGCAAAAATCAATGAATATTGTAAATGCACAAACAGTAATTTCTCCGCATTGCAAGGTGCAATTCTGAAATTTTTTGCTTTTTCCTGCTCCTCTTAGCATGATAATGAAGATTCAAAGAGAGTGAGATGCCAGCTCCTTTCATTCAGTCAGTAGCTTCAATCATTTCTGGTATATGAATAACATGATGTTTTTCAATGGCAAAAATCAATGAATATTGTAAATGCACAAACAGTAATTTCTCCGCATTGCAAACTGCAATTCTGAAATTTTTTGCTTTTTCCTGCTCCTCTTAGCATGATAAAGAAGATTCAAAGAGAGTGAGATGCCAGCTCCTTTCATTCAGTCAGTAGCTTCAATCATTTCTGGACGTTTTTCAATGGCAAAAATCAATGAATATTGTAAATGCACAAACAGTAATTTCTCCGCATTGCAAGGTGCAATTCTGAAATTTTTTGCTTTTTCCTGCTCCTCTTAGCATGATAAAGAAGATTCAAAGAGAGTGAGATGCCAGCTCCTTTCATTCAGTCAGTAGCTTCAATCATTTCTGGACGTTTTTCAATGGCAAAAATCAATGAATATTGTAAATGCACAAACAGTAATTTCTCCGCATTGCAAGGTGCAATTCTGAAATTTTTTGCTTTTTCCTGCTCCTCTTAGCATGATAAAGAAGATTCAAAGAGAGTGAGATGCCAGCTCCTTTCATTCAGTCAGTAGCTTCAGTCATTTCTGGACGTTTTTCAATGGCAAAAATCAATGAATATTGTAAATGCACAAACAGTAATTTCTCCGCATTGCAACGTGCAATTCTGAAATTTTTTGCTTTTTCCTGCTATTCTTAGCATGATAAAGAAGATTCAAAGAGAGTGAGATGCCAGCTCCTTTCATTCAGTCAGTAGCTTCAAACATTTCTGGTATAAACATTTCTGGACGTTTTTCAATGGCAAAAATCAATGAATATTGTAAATGCACAAACAGTAATATCTCCACATTGCAAGGTGCAATTCTGAAATTTTTTGCTTTTTCCTGCTAATCCTAGCATGATAAAGAAGATTCAAATAGAGTGAGATGCCAGCTCCTTTCATTCAGTCAGTAGCTTCAAACATTTCTGGACGTTTTTCAATGGCAAAATTCAATGAATATTGTAAATGCACAAACAGTAATATCTCCACTTTGCAAGGTGCAATTCTGAAATTTTTTGCTTTTTCCTGCTAATCCTAGCATGATAAAGAAGATTCAAAGAGAGTGAGATGCCAGCTCCTTTCATTCAGTCAGTAGCTTCAATCATTTCTGGACGTTTTTCAATGGCAAAAATCAATGAATATTGTAAATGCACAAACAGTAATTTCTCCGCATTGCAAGGTGCAATTCTGAAATTTTTTGCTTTTTCCTGCTCCTCTTAGCATGATAAAGAAGATTCAAAGAGAGTGAGATGCCAGCTCCTTTCATTCAGTCAGTAGCTTCAATCATTTCTGGACGTTTTTCAATGGCAAAAATCAATGAATATTGTAAATGCACAAACAGTAATTTCTCCGCATTGCAAGGTGCAATTCTGAAATTTTTTGCTTTTTCCTGCTCCTCTTAGCATGATAAAGAAGATTCAAAGAGAGTGAGATGCCAGCTCCTTTCATTCAGTCAGTAGCTTCAATCATTTCTGGTATATGAATAACATGATGTTTTTCAATGGCAAAAATCAATGAATATTGTAAATGCACAAACAGTAATTTCTCCGCATTGCAAGGTGCAATTCTGAAATTTTTTGCTTTTTCCTGCTCCTCTTAGCATGATAAAGAAGATTCAAAGAGAGTGAGATGCCAGCTCCTTTCATTCAGTCAGTAGCTTCAATCATTTCTGGACGTTTTTCAATGGCAAAAATCAATGAATATTGTAAATGCACAAACAGTAATTTCTCCGCATTGCAAGGTGCAATTCTGAAATTTTTTGCTTTTTCATGCTCCTCTTAGCATGATAAAGAAGATTCTAAGAGAGTGAGATGCCAGCTCCTTTCATTCAGTCAGTAGCTTCAATCATTTCTGGACGTTTTTCAATGGCAAAAATCAATGAATATTGTAAATGCACAAACAGTAATTTCTCCGCATTGCAAGGTGCAATTCTGAATTTTTTTGCTTTTTCCTGATCCTCTTAGCATGATAAAGAAGATTCAAAGAGAGTGAGATGCCAGTTCCTTTCATTCAGTCAGTAGCTTCAATCATTTCTGGTATATGAATAACATGATGTTTTTCAATGGCAAAAATCAATGAATATTGTAAATGCACAAACAGTAATTTCTCCGCATTGCAAGGTGCAATTCTGAAATTTTTTGCTTTTTCCTGCTCCTCTTAGCATGATAAAGAAGATTCAAAGAGAGTGAGATGCCAGCTCCTTTCATTCAGTCAGTAGCTTCAATCATTTCTGGATGTTTTTCAATGGCAAAAATCAATGAATATTGTAAATGCACAAACAGTAATTTCTCCGCATTGCAAGGTGCAATTCTGAAATTTTTTGCTTTTTCCTGCTCCTCTTAGCATGATAAAGAAGATTCAAAGAGAGTGAGATGCCAGCTCCTTTCATTCAGTCAGTAGCTTCAGTCATTTCTGGACGTTTTTCAATGGCAAAAATCAATGAATATTGTAAATGCACAAACAGTAATTTCTCCGCATTGCAAGGTGCAATTCTGAAATTTTTTGCTTTTTCCTGCTCCTCTTAGCATGATAAAGAAGATTCAAAGAGAGTGAGATGCCAGCTCCTTTCATTCAGTCAGTAGCTTCAAACATTTCTGGTATAAACATTTCTGGACGTTTTTCAATGGCAAAAATCAATGAATATTGTAAATGCACAAACAGTAATATCTCCACATTGCAAGGTGCAATTCTGAAATTTTTTGCTTTTTCCTGCTAATCCTAGCATGATAAAGAAGATTCAAATAGAGTGAGATGCCAGCTCCTTTCATTCAGTCAGTAGCTTCAAACATTTCTGGACGTTTTTCAATGGCAAAATTCAATGAATATTGTAAATGCACAAACAGTAATATCTCCACATTGCAAGGTGCAATTCTGAAATTTTTTGCTTTTTCCTGCTAAACCTAGCATGATAAAGAAGATTCAAAGAGAGTGAGATGCCAGCTCCTTTCATTCAGTCAGTAGCTTCAATCATTTCTGGACGTTTTTCAATGGCAAAAATCAATGAATATTGTAAATGCACAAACAGTAATTTCTCCGCATTGCAAGGTGCAATTCTGAAATTTTTTGCTTTTTCCTGCTCCTCTTAGCATGATAAAGAAGATTCAAAGAGAGTGAGATGCCAGCTCCTTTCATTCAGTCAGTAGCTTCAATCATTTCTGGACGTTTTTCAATGGCAAAAATCAATGAATATTGTAAATGCACAAACAGTAATTTCTCCGCATTGCAAGGTGCAATTCTGAAATTTTTTGCTTTTTCCTGCTCCTCTTAGCATGATAAAGAAGATTCAAAGAGAGTGAGATGCCAGCTCCTTTCATTCAGTCAGTAGCTTCAATCATTTCTGGTATATGAATAACATGATGTTTTTCAATGGCAAAAATCAATGAATATTGTAAATGCACAAACAGTAATTTCTCCGCATTGCAAGGTGCAATTCTGAAATTTTTTGCTTTTTCCTGCTCCTCTTAGCATGATAAAGAAGATTCAAAGAGAGTGAGATGCCAGCTCCTTTCATTCAGTCAGTAACTTCAATCATTTCTGGACGTTTTTCAATGGCAAAAATCAATGAATATTGTAAATGCACAAACAGTAATTTCTCCGCATTGCAAGGTGCAATTCTGAAATTTTTTGCTTTTTCCTGCTCCTCTTAGCATGATAAAGAAGATTCAAAGAGAGTGAGATGCCAGCTCCTTTCATTCAGTCAGTAGCTTCAGTCATTTCTGGACGTTTTTCAATGGCAAAAATCAATGAATATTGTAAATGCACAAACAGTAATTTCTCCGCATTGCAAGGTGCAATTCTGAAATTTTTTGCTTTTTCCTGCTCCTCTTAGCATGATAAAGAAGATTCAAAGAGAGTGAGATGCCAGCTCCTTTCATTCAGTCAGTAGCTTCAATCATTTCTGGACGTTTTTCAATGGCAAAAATCAATGAATATTGTAAATGCACAAACAGTAATTTCTCCGCATTGCAAGGTGCAATTCTGAAATTTTTTGCTTTTTCCTGCTCCTCTTAGCATGATAAAGAAGATTCAAAGAGAGTGAGATGCCAGCTCCTTTCATTCAGTCAGTAGCTTCAATCATTTCTGGACGTTTTTCAATGGCAAAAATCAATGAATATTGTAAATGCACAAACAGTAATTTCTCCGCATTGCAAATTGCAATTCTGAAATTTTTTGCTTTTTCCTGCTCCTCTTAGCATGATAAAGAAGATTCAAAGAGAGTGAGATGCCAGCTCCTTTCATTCAGTCAGTAGCTTCAATCATTTCTGGACGTTTTTCAATGGCAAAAATCAATGAATATTGTAAATGCACAAACAGTAATTTCTCCGCATTGCAAGGTGCAATTCTGAAATTTTTTGCTTTTTCCTGCTCCTCTTAGCATGATAAAGAAGATTCAAAGAGAATGAGATGCCAGCTCCTTTCATTCAGTCAGTAGCTTCAATCATTTCTGGTATATGAATAACATGATGTTTTTCAATGGCAAAAATCAATGAATATTGTAAATGCACAAACAGTAATTTCTCCGCATTGCAAGGTGCAATTCTGAAATTTTTTGCTTTTTCCTGCTCCTCTTAGCATGATAAAGAAGATTCAAAGAGAGTGAGATGCCAGCTCCTTTCATTCAGTCAGTAGCTTCAATCATTTCTGGATGTTTTTCAATGGCAAAAATCAATGAATATTGTAAATGCACAAACAGTAATTTCTCCGCATTGCAAGGTGCAATTCTGAAATTTTTTGCTTTTTCCTGCTCCTCTTAGCATGATAAAGAAGATTCAGAGAGTGAGATGCCAGCTCCTTTCATTCAGTCAGTAGCTTCAGTCATTTCTGGACGTTTTTCAATGGCAAAAATCAATGAATATTGTAAATGCACAAACAGTAATTTCTCCGCATTGCAAGGTGCAATTCTGAAATTTTTTGCTTTTTCCTGCTCCTCTTAGCATGATAAAGAAGATTCAAAGAGAGTGAGATGCCAGCTCCTTTCATTCAGTCAGTAGCTTCAAACATTTCTGGTATAAACATTTCTGGACGTTTTTCAATGGCAAAAATCAATGAATATTGTAAATGCACAAACAGTAATATCTCCACATTGCAAGGTGCAATTCTGAAATTTTTTGCTTTTTCCTGCTCCTCTTAGCATGATAAAGAAGATTCAAAGAGAGTGAGATGCCAGCTCCTTTCATTCAGTCAGTAGCTTCAATCATTTCTGGACGTTTTTCAATGGCAAAAATCAATGAATATTGTAAATGCACAAACAGTAATTTCTCCGCATTGCAAGGTGCAATTCTGAAATTTTTTGCTTTTTCCTGCTCCTCTTAGCATGATAAAGAAGATTCAAAGAGAGTGAGATGCCAGCTCCTTTCATTCAGTCAGTAGCTTCAATCATTTCTGGTATATGAATAACATGATGTTTTTCAATGGCAAAAATCAATGAATATTGTAAATGCACAAACAGTAATTTCTCCGCATTGCAAGGTGCAATTCTGAAATTTTTTGCTTTTTCCTGCTCCTCTTAGCATGATAAAGAAGATTCAAAGAGAGTGAGATGCCAGCTCTTTTCATTCAGTCAGTAGCTTCAATCATTTCTGGACGTTTTTCAATGGCAAAAATCAATGAATATTGTAAATGCACAAACAGTAATTTCTCCGCATTGCAAGGTGCAATTCTGAAATTTTTTGCTTTTTCCTGCTCCTCTTAGCATGATAAAGAAGATTCAAAGAGAGTGAGATGCCAGCTCCTTTCATTCAGTCAGTAGCTTCAGTCATTTCTGGACGTTTTTCAATGGCAAAAATCAATGAATATTCTAAATGCACAAACAGTAATTTCTCCGCATTGCAAGGTGCAATTCTGAAATTCTTTGCTTTTTCCTGCTCCTCTTAGCATGATAAAGAAGATTCAAAGAGAGTGAGATGCCAGCTCCTTTCATTCAGTCAGTAGCTTCAAACATTTCTGGTATAAACATTTCTGGACGTTTTTCAATGGCAAAAATCAATGAATATTGTAAATGCACAAACAGTAATATCTCCACATTGCAAGGTGCAATTCTGAAATTTTTTGCTTTTTCCTGCTAATCCTAGCATGATAAAGAAGATTCAAAGAGAGTGAGATGCCAGCTCCTTTCATTCAGTCAGTAGCTTCAAGCATTTCTGGACGTTTTTCAATGGCAAAAATCAATGAATATTGTAAATGCACAAACAGTAATTTCTCCGCATTGCAAGGTGCAATTCTGAAATTTTTTGCTTTTTCCTGCTCCTCTTAGCATGATAAAGACGATTCAAAGAGAGTGAGATGCCAGCTCCTTTCATTCAGTCAGTAGCTTCAATCATTTCTGGACGTTTTTCAATGGCAAAAATCAATGAATATTGTAAATGCACAAACAGTAATTTCTCCGCATTGCAAATTGCAATTCTGAAATTTTTTGCTTTTTCCTGCTCCTCTTAGCATGATAAAGAAGATTCAAAGAGAGTGAGATGCCAGCTCCTTTCATTCAGTCAGTAGCTTCAATCATTTCTGGACGTTTTTCAATTGCAAAAATCAATGAATATTGTAAATGCACAAACAGTAATTTCTCCGCATTGCAAGGTGCAATTCTGAAATTTTTTGCTTTTTCCTGCTCCTCTTAGCATGATAAAGAAGATTCAAAGAGAATGAGATGCCAGCTCCTTTCATTCAGTCAGTAGCTTCAATCATTTCTGGTATATGAATAACATGATGTTTTTCAATGGCAAAAATCAATGAATATTGTAAATGCACAAACAGTAATTTCTCCGCATTGCAAGGTGCAATTCTGAAATTTTTTGCTTTTTCCTGCTCCTCTTAGCATGATAAAGAAGATTCAAAGAGAGTGAGATGCCAGCTCCTTTCATTCAGTCAGTAGCTTCAATCATTTCTGGATGTTTTTCAATGGCAAAAATCAATGAATATTGTAAATGCACAAACAGTAATTTCTCCGCATTGCAAGGTGCAATTCTGAAATTTTTTGCTTTTTCCTGCTCCTCTTAGCATGATAAAGAAGATTCAGAGAGTGAGATGCCAGCTCCTTTCATTCAGTCAGTAGCTTCAGTCATTTCTGGACGTTTTTCAATGGCAAAAATCAATGAATATTGTAAATGCACAAACAGTAATTTCTCCGCATTGCAAGGTGCAATTCTGAAATTTTTTGCTTTTTCCTGCTCCTCTTAGCATGATAAAGAAGATTCAAAGAGAGTGAGATGCCAGCTCCTTTCATTCAGTCAGTAGCTTCAAACATTTCTGGTATAAACATTTCTGGACGTTTTTCAATGGCAAAAATCAATGAATATTGTAAATGCACAAACAGTAATATCTCCACATTGCAAGGTGCAATTCTGAAATTTTTTGCTTTTTCCTGCTCCTCTTAGCATGATAAAGAAGATTCAAAGAGAGTGAGATGCCAGCTCCTTTCATTCAGTCAGTAGCTTCAATCATTTCTGGACGTTTTTCAATGGCAAAAATCAATGAATATTGTAAATGCACAAACAGTAATTTCTCCGCATTGCAAGGTGCAATTCTGAAATTTTTTGCTTTTTCCTGCTCCTCTTAGCATGATAAAGAAGATTCAAAGAGAGTGAGATGCCAGCTCCTTTCATTCAGTCAGTAGCTTCAATCATTTCTGGTACATGAATAACATGATGTTTTTCAATGGCAAAAATCAATGAATATTGTAAATGCACAAACAGTAATTTCTCCGCATTGCAAGGTGCAATTCTGAAATTTTTTGCTTTTTCCTGCTCCTCTTAGCATGATAAAGAAGATTCAAAGAGAGTGAGATGCCAGCTCTTTTCATTCAGTCAGTAGCTTCAAACATTTCTGGTATATGAATAACATGATGTTTTTCAATGGCAAAAATCAATGAATTTTGTAAATGCACAAACAGTAATATCTCCATATTGCAAGGTGCAATTCTGAAATTTTTTGCTTTTTCCTGCTAATCCTAGCATGATAAAGAAGATTCAAAGAGAGTGAGATGCCAGCTCCTTTCATTCAGTCAGTAGCTTCAAACATTTCTGGACGTTTTTCAATGGCAAAAATCAATGAATATTGTAAATGCACAAACAGTAATATCTCCACATTGCAAGGTGCAATTCTGAAATGTTTTGCTTTTTCCTGCTACTCCTAGCATGATAAAGAAGATTCAAAGAGAGTGAGATGCCAGCTCCTTTCATTCAGTCAGTAGCTTCAAACATTTCTGGATGTTTTTCAATGGCAAAAATCAATGAATATTGTAAATGCACAAACAGTAATATCTCCACATTGCAAGGTGCAATTCTGAAATTTTTTGCTTTTTCCTGCTAATCCTAGCATGATAAAGAAGATTCAAAGAGAGTGAGATGCCAGCTCCTTTCATTCAGTCAGTAGCTTCAAACATTTCTGGACGTTTTTCAATGGCAAAAATCTATGAATATTGTAAATGCACAAACAGTAATTTCTCCGCATTGCAAGGTGCAATTCTGAAATTTTTTGCTTTTTCCTGCTCCTCTTAGCATGATAAAGATTCAAAGAGAGTGAGATGCCAGCTCCTTTCATTCAGTCAGTAGCTTCAATCATTTCTGGACGTTTTTCAATGGCAAAAATCAATGAATATTGTAAATGCACAAACAGTAATTTCTCCGCATTGCAAGGTGCAATTCTGAAATTTTTTGCTTTTTCCTGCTCCTCTTAGCATGAAAAAGAAGATTCAAAGAGAATGAGATGCCTGCTCCTTTCATTCAGTCAGTAGCTTCAATCATTTCTGGTATATGAATAACATGATGTTTTTCAATGGCAAAAATCAATGAATATTGTAAATGCACAAACAGTAATTTCTCCGCATTGCAAGGTGCAATTCTGAATTTTTTTGCTTTTTCCTGCTCCTCTTAGCATGATAAAGAAGATTCAAAGAGAGTGAGATGCCAGCTCCTTTCATTCAGTCAGTAGCTTCAATCATTTCTGGACGTTTTTCAATGGCAAAAATCAATGAATATTGTAAATGCACAAACAGTAATTTCTCCGCATTGCAAGGTGCAATTCTGAAATTTTTTGCTTTTTCCTGCTCCTCTTAGCATGATAAAGAAGATTCAAAGAGAGTGAGATGCCAGCTCCTTTCATTCAGTCAGTAGCTTCAAACATTTCTGGTATATGAATAACATGATGTTTTTCAATGGCAAAAATCAATGAATATTGTAAATGCACAAACAGTAATTTCTCCGCATTGCAAGGTGCAATTCTGAAATTTTTTGCTTTTTCCTGCTCCTCTTAGCATGATAAAGAAGATTCAAAGAGAGTGAGATGCCAGCTCCTTTCATTCAGTCAGTAGCTTCAATCTTTTCTGGACGTTTTTCAATGGCAAAAATCAATGAATATTGTAAATGCACAAACAGTAATTTCTCCGCATTGCAAGGTGCAATTCTGAAATTTTTTGCTTTTTCCTGCTCCTCTTAGCATGATAAAGAAGATTCAAAGAGAGTGAGATGCCAGCTCCTTTCATTCAGTCAGTAGCTTCAATCATTTCTGGTATATGAATAACATGATGTTTTTCAATGGCAAAAATCAATGAATATTGTAAATGCACAAACAGTAATTTCTCCGCATTGCAAGGTGCAATTCTGAAATTTTTTGCTTTTTCCTGCTCCTCTTAGCATGGTAAAGAAGATTCAAAGAGAGTGAGATGCCAGCTCCTTTCATTCAGTCAGTAGCTTCAATCATTTCTGGACGTTTTTCAATGGCAAAAATCAATGAATATTGTAAATGCACAAACAGTAATTTCTCCGCATTGCAAGGTGCAATTCTGAAATTTTTTGCTTTTTCCTGCTCCTCTTAGCATGATAAAGAAGATTCAAAGAGAGTGAGATGCCAGCTCCTTTCATTCAGTCAGTAGCTTCAATCATTTCTGGGTATGAATAACATGATGTTTTTCAATGGCAAAAATCAATGAATATTGTAAATGCACAAACAGTAATTTCTCCACATTGCAAGGTGCAATTCTGAAATTTTTTGCTTTTTCCTGCTCCTCTTAGCATGATAAAGAAGATTCAAAGAGAGTGAGATGCCAGCTCCTTTCATTCAGTCAGTAGCTTCAATCATTTCTGGACGTTTTTCAATGGCAAAAATCAATGAATATAGTAAATGCACAAACAGTAATTTCTCCGCATTGCAAGGTGCAATTCTGAAATTTTTTGCTTTTTCCTGCTCCTCTTAGCATGATAAAGAAGATTCAAAGAGAGTGAGATGCCAGCTCCTTTCATTCAGTCAGTAGCTTCAATCATTTCTGGACGTTTTTCAATGGCAAAAATCAATGAATATTGAAAATGCACAAACAGTAATTTCTCCGCATTGCAAGGTGCAATTCTGAATTTTTTTGCTTTTTCCTGCTCCTCTTAGCATGATAAAGAAGATTCAAAGAGAGTGAGATGCCAGCTCCTTTCATTCAGTCAGTAACTTCAAACATTTCTGGTATAAACATTTCTGGACGTTTTTCAATGGCAAAAGTCAATGAATATTGTAAATGCACAAACAGTAATATCTCCACATTGCAAGGTGCAATTCTGAAATTTTTTGCTTTTTCCTGCTAATCCTAGCATGATAAAGAATATTCAAATAGAGTGAGATGCCAGCTCCTTTCATTCAGTCAGTAGCTTCAAACATTTCTGGACGTTTTTCAATGGCAAAAATCAATGAATATTGTAAATGCACAAACAGTAATATCTCCACATTGCAAGGTGCAATTCTGAAATTTTTTGCTTTTTCCTGCTAATCCTAGCATGATAAAGAAGATTCAAAGAGAGTGAGATGCCAGGTCCTTTCATTCAGTCAGTAGCCTCAAACATTTCTGGTATATGAATAACATGATGTTTTTTAATGGCAAAAATCAATGAATATTGTAAATGCACAAACAGTAATATCTCCACATTGCAAGGTGCAATTCTGAAATTTTTTGCTTTTTCCTGCTAATCCTAGCATGATAAAGAAGATTCAAAGAGAGTGAGATGCCAGCTCCTTTCATTCAGTCAGTAGCTTCAAACATTTCTGGACGTTTTTCAATGGCAAAAATCAATGAATATTGTAAATGCACAAACAGTAATATCTCCACATTGCAAGGTGCAATTCTGAAATTTTTTGCTTTTTCCTGCTACTCCTAGCATGATAAAGAAGATTCAAAGAGAGTGAGATGCCAGCTCCTTTCATTCAGTCAGTAGCTTCAAACATTTCTGTACGTTTTTCAATGGCAAAAATCAATGAATATTGTAAATGCACAAACAGTAATATCTCCACATTGCAAGGTGCAATTCTGAAATTTTTTGCTTTTTCCTGCTAATCCTAGCATGATAAAGAAGATTCAAAGAGAGTGAGATGCCAGCTCCTTTCATTCAGTCAGTAGCTTCAAACATTTCTGGACGTTTTTCAATGGCAAAAATCAATGAATATTGTAAATGCACAAACAGTAATATCTCCACATTGCAAGGTGCAATTCTGAAATTTTTTGCTTTTTCCTGCTAATCCTAGCATGATAAAGAAGATTCAAAGAGAGTGAGATGCCAGCTCCTTTCATTCAGTCAGTAGCTTCAATCATTTCTGGACGTTTTTCAATGGCAAAAATCAATGAATATTGTAAATGCACAAACAGTAATTTCTCCGCATTGCAACGTGCAATTCTGAAATTTTTTGCTTTTTCCTGCTCCTCTTAGCATGATAAAGAAGATTCAAAGAGAGTGAGATGCCCGCTCCTTTCATTCAGTCAGTAGCTTCAATCATTTCTGGTATATGAATAACATGATGTTTTTCAATGGCAAAAATCAATGAATATTGTAAATGCACAAACAGTAATTTCTCCGCATTGCAAGGTGCAATTCTGAATTTTTTTGCTTTTTCCTGCTCCTCTTAGCATGATAAAGAAGATTCAAAGAGAGTGAGATGCCAGCTCCTTTCATTCAGTCAGTAGCTTCAATCATTTCTGGACGTTTTTCAATGGCAAAAATCAATGAATATTGTAAATGCACAAACAGTAATTTCTCCGCATTGCAAGGTGCAATTCTGAAATTTTTTGCTTTTTCCTGCTCCTCTTAGCATGATAAAGAAGATTCAAAGAGAGTGAGATGCCAGCTCCTTTCATTCAGTCAGTAGCTTCAAACATTTCTGGTATATGAATAACATGATGTTTTTCAATGGCAAAAATCAATGAATATTGTAAATGCACAAACAGTAATTTCTCCGCATTGCAAGGTGCAATTCTGAAATTTTTTGCTTTTTCCTGCTCCTCTTAGCATGATAAAGAAGATTCAAAGAGAGTGAGATGCCAGCTCCTTTCATTCAGTCAGTAGCTTCAATCTTTTCTGGACGTTTTTCAATGGCAAAAATCAATGAATATTGTATATGCACAAACAGTAATTTCTCCGCATTGTAAGGTGGAATTCTGAAATTTTTTGCTTTTTCCTGCTCCTCTTAGCATGATAAAAAAGATTCAAAGATAGTGAGATGCCAGCTTCTTTCATTCAGTCAGTAGCTTCAAACATTTCTGGTAAATGAATAACATGATGTTTTTCAATGGCAAAAATCAATGAATATTGTAAATGCACAAAGAGTAATTTCTCCGCATTGCAAGGTGCAATTCTGAAATTTTTTGCTTTTTCCTGCTCCTCTTAGCATGATAAAGAAGACTCAAAGAGAGTTACATGCCAGCTCCTTTCATTCAGTCAGTAGCTTCAATCATTTCTGGACGTTTTTCAATGGCAAAAATCAATGAATATTGTAAATGCACAAACAGTAATTTCTCCGCATTGCAAGGTGCAATTCTGAAATTTTTTGCTTTTTCCTGCTCCTCTTAGCATGATAAAGAAGATTCAAAGAGAGTGAGATGCCAGCTCCTTTCATTCAGTCAGTAGCTTCAATCATTTCTGGATGTTTTTCAATGGCAAAAATCAATGAATATTGTAAATGCACAAACAGTAATTTCTCCGCATTGCAAGGTGCAATTCTGAAATTTTTTGCTTTTTCCTGCTCCTCTTAGCATGATAAAGAAGATTCAAAGAGAGTGAGATGCCAGCTCCTTTCATTCAGTCAGTAGCTTCAATCATTTCTGGTATATGAATAACATGATGTTTTTCAATGGCAAAAATCAATGAATATTGTAACTGCACAAACAGTAATTTCTCCGCATTGCAAGGTGCAATTCTGAAATTTTTTGCTTTTTCCTGCTCCTCTTAGCATGGTAAAGAAGATTCAAAGAGAGTGAGATGCCAGCTCCTTTCATTCAGTCAGTAGCTTCAATCATTTCTGGACGTTTTTCAATGGCAAAAATCAATGAATATTGTAAATGCACAAACAGTAATTTCTCCGCATTGCAAGGTGCAATTCTGAAATTTTTTGCTTTTTCCTGCTCCTCTTAGCATGATAAAGAAGATTCAAAGAGATTGAGATGCCAGCTCCTTTCATTCAGTCAGTAGCTTCAATCATTTCTGGACGTTTTTCAATGGCAATAATCAATGAATATTGTAAATGCACAAACAGTAATTTCTCCGCATTGCAAGGTGCAATTCTGAAATTTTTTGCTTTTTCCTGCTCCTCTTAGCATGATAAAGAAGATTCAAAGAGAGTGAGATGCCAGCTCCTTTCATTCAGTCAGTAGCTTCAATCATTTCTGGTATATGAATAACATGATGTTTTTCAATGGCAAAAATCAATGAATATTGTAAATGCACAAACAGTAATTTCTCGCATTGCAAGGGGCAATTCTGAAATTTTTTGCTTTTTCCTGCTCCTCTTAGCATGGTAAAGAAGATTCAAAGAGAGTGAGATGCCAGCTCCTTTCATTCAGTCAGTAGCTTCAATCATTTCTGGACGTTTTTCAATGGCAAAAATCAATGAATATTGTAAATGCACAAACAGTAATTTCTCCGCATTGCAAGGTGCAATTCTGAAATTTTTTGCTTTTTCCTGCTCCTCTTAGCATGATAAAGAAGATTCAAAGAGAGTGAGATGCCAGCTCCTTTCATTCAGTCAGTAGCTTCAATCATTTCTGGACGTTTTTCAATGGCAAAAATCAATGAATATTGTAAATGCACAAACAGTAATTTCTCCGCATTGCAAGGTGCAATTCTGAAATGTTTTGCTTTTTCCTGCTCCTCTTAGCATGATAAAGAAGATTCAAAGAGAGTGAGATGCCAGCTCCTTTCATTCAGTCAGTAGCTTCAATCATTTCTGGGTATGAATAACATGATGTTTTTCAATGGCAAAAATCAATGAATATTGTAAATGCACAAACAGTAATTTCTCCACATTGCAAGGTGCAATTCTGAAATTTTTTGCTTTTTCCTGCTCCTCTTAGCATGATAAAGAAGATTCAAAGAGAGTGAGATGCCAGCTCCTTTCATTCAGTCAGTAGCTTCAATCATTTCTGGACGTTTTTCAATGGCAAAAATCAATGAATATTGTAAATGCACAAACAGTAATTTCTCCGCATTGCAAGGTGCAATTCTGAAATTTTTTGCTTTTTCCTGCTCCTCTTAGCATGATAAAGAAGATTCAAAGTGAGTGAGATGCCAGCTCCTTTCATTCAGTCAGTAGCTTCAATCATTTCTGGACATTTTTCAATGGCAAAAATCAATGAATATTGTAAATGCACAAACAGTAATTTCTTCGCATTGCAAGGTGCAATTCTGAATTTTTTTGCTTTTTCCTGCTCCTCTTAGCATGATAAAGAAGATTCAAAGAGAGTGAGATGCCAGCTCCTTTCATTCAGTCAGTAGCTTCAAACATTTCTGGTATAAACATTTCTGGACGTTTTTCAATGGCAAAAATCAATGAATATTGTAAATGCACAAACAGTAATATCTCCACATTGCAAGGTGCAATTCTGAAATTTTTTGCTTTTTCCTGCTAATCCTAGCATGATAAAGAATATTCAAATAGAGTGAGATGCCAGCTCCTTTCATTCAGTCAGTAGCTTCAAACATTTCTGGACGTTTTTCAATGGCAAAAATCAATGAATATTGTAAATGCACAAACAGTAATATCTCCACATTGCAAGGTGCAATTCTGAAATTTTTTGCTTTTTCCTGCTAATCCTAGCATGATAAAGAAGATTCAAAGAGAGTGAGATGCCAGGTCCTTTCATTCAGTCAGTAGCCTCAAACATTTCTGGTATATGAATAACATGATGTTTTTCAATGGCAAAAATCAATGAATATTGTAAGTGCACAAACAGTAATATCTCCACATTGCAAGGTGCAATTCTGAAATTTTTTGCTTTTTCCTGCTAATCCTAGCATGATAAAGAAGATTCAAAGAGAGTGAGATGCCAGCTCCTTTCATTCAGTCAGTAGCTTCAAACATTTCTGGACGTTTTTCAATGGCAAAAATCAATGAATATTGTAAATGCACAAACAGTAATATCTCCACATTGCAAGGTGCAATTCTGAAATTTTTTGCTTTTTCCTGCTACTCCTAGCATGATAAAGAAGATTCAAAGAGAGTGAGATGCCAGCTCCTTTCATTCAGTCAGTAGCTTCAAACATTTCTGGACGTTTTTCAATGGCAAAAATCAATGAATATTGTAAATGCACAAACAGTAATATCTCCACATTGCAAGGTGCAATTCTGAAATTTTTTGCTTTTTCCTGCTAATCCTAGCATGATAAAGAAGATTCAAATAGAGTGAGATGCCAGCTCCTTTCATTCAGTCAGTAGCTTCAAACATTTCTGGACGTTTTTCAATGGCAAAAATCAATGAATATTGTAAATGCACAAACAGTAATATCTAAACATTGCAAGGTGCAATTCTGAAATTTTTTGCTTTTTCCTGCTAATTCTAGCATGATAAAGAAGATTCAAAGATAGTGAGATGCCAGATCCTTTCATTCAGTCAGTAGCTTCAAACATTTCTGGTATATGAATAACATGATGTTTTTCAATGGCAAAAATCAATGAATATTGTAAATGCACAAACAGTAATATCTCCACATTGCAAGGTGCAATTCTGAAATTTTTTGCTTTTTCCTGCTAATCCTAGCATGATAAAGAACATTCAAAGTGAGTGAGATGCCAGCTCCCTTCATTCAGTCAGTAGCTTCAAACATTTCTGGACGTTTTTCAATGGCAAAAATCAATGAATACTGTAAATGCACAAACAGTAAGATCTCCACATTGCAAGGTGCAATTCTGAAACCTTGCAATGCGGAGAAATTACTGTTTGTGCATTTACAATATTCATTGATTTTTGCCATTGAAAAACGTCCAGAAATGATTGAAGCTACTGACTGAATGAAAGGAGCTGGCATCTCACTCTCTTTGAATCTTCTTTATCATGCTAAGAGGAGCAGGAAAAAGCAAAAAATTTCAGAATTGCACCTTGCAATGCGGAGAAATTACTGTTTGTGCATTTACAATATTCATTGATTTTTGCCATTGAAAAACATCATGTTATTCATATACCAGAAATGTTTGAAGCTACTGACTGAATGAAAGGAGCTGGCATCTCACTCTCTTTCAATCTTCTTTATCATGCTAAGAGGAGCAGGAAAAAGCAAAAAATTTCAGAATTGCACCTTGCAATGCGGAGAAATTACTGTTTGTACATTTACAATATTCATTGATTTTTGCCATTGAAAAACGTCCAGAAATGATTGAAGCTACTGACTGAATGAAAGGAGCTGGCATCTCACTCTCTTTGAATCTTCTTTATCATGCTAAGAGGAGCAGGAAAAAGCAAAAAATTTCAGAATTGCACCTTGCAATGCGGAGAAATTACTGTTTGTGCATTTACAATATTCATTGATTTTTGCCATTGAAAAACGTCCAGAAATGATTGAAGCTACTGACTGAATGAAAGGAGCTGGCATCTCACTCTCTTTGAATCTTCTTTATCATGCTAAGAGGAGCAGGAAAAAGCAAAAAAATTCAGAATTGCACCTTGCAATGCGGAGAAATTACTGTTTGTGCATTTACAATATTCATTGATTTTTGCCATTGAAAAACATCATGTTATTCATATACCAGAAATGATTGAAGCTACTGACTGAATGAAAGGAGCTGGCATCTCACTCTCTTTGAATCTTCTTTTTCATGCTAAGAGGAGCAGGAAAAAGCAAAAAATTTCAGAATTGCATCTTGCAATGCGGAGAAATTACTGTTTGTGCATTTACAATATTCATTGATTTTTGCCATTGAAAAACATCCAGAAATGATTGAAGCCACTGACTGAATGAAAGGAGCTGGCATCTCACTCTCTTTGAATCTTCTTTATCATGCTAAGAGGAGCAGGAAAAAGCAAAAAATTTCAGAATTGCACCTTGCAATGCGGAGAAATTACTGCTTGTGCATTTACAATATTCATTGATTTTTGCCATTGAAAAACGTCCAGAAATGATTGAAGCTACTGACTGAATGAAAGGAGCTGGCATCTCACTCTCTTTGAATCTTCTTTATCATGCTAAGAGGAGCAGGAAAAAGCAAAAAATTTCAGAATTGCATCTTGCAATGCGGAGAAATTACTGTTTGTGCATTTACAATATTTATTGATTTTTGCCATTGAAACACGTCCAGAAATGTTTGAAGCTACTGACTGAATGAAAGGAGCTGGCATCTCACTCTCTTTGAATCTTCTTTATCATGATAGGATTAGCAGGAAAAAGCAAAAAATTTCAGAATTGCACCTTGCAATGTGGAGATATTACTGTTTGTGCATTTACAATATTCATTGATTTTTGCCATTGAAAAACGTCCAGAAATGTTTGAAGCTACTGACTGAATGAAAGGAGCTGGCATCTCACTCTCTTTGAATCTTCTTTATCATGCTAGGGTTAGCAGGAAAAAGCAAAAAATTTCAGAATTGCACCTTGCAATGTGGAGATATTACTGTTTGTGCATTTACAATATTCATTGATTTTTGCCATTGAAAAACGTCCAGAAATGTTTATACCAGAAATGTTTGAAGCTACTGACTGAATGAAAGGAGCTGGCATCTCACTCTCTTTGAATCTTATTTATCATGCTAAGAGGAGCAGGAAAAAGCAAAAAATTTCAGAATTGCACCTTGCAATGCGGAGAAATTACTGTTTGTGCATTTACAATATTCATTGATTTTTGCCATTGAAAAACATCATGTTATTCATATACCAGAAATGATTGAAGCTACTGACTGAATGAAAGGAGCTGGCATCTCACTCTCTTTGAATCTTCTTTATCATGCTAGGATTAGCAGGAAAAAGCAAAAAATTTCAGAATTGCACCTTGAAATGTGGAGATATTACTGTTTGTGCATTTACAATATTCATTGATTTTTGCCATTGAAAAACGTCCAGAAATGTTTGAAGCTACTGACTGAATGAAAGGAGCTGGCATCTCACTCTCTTTGAATCTTCTTTATCATGCTAGAATTAGCAGGAAAAAGCAAAAAATTTCAGAATTGCACCTTGCAATGTGGAGATATTACTGTTTGTGCATTTACAATATTCATTGATTTTTGCAATTGAAAAACGTCCAGAAATGTTTGAAGCTACTGACTGAATGAAAGGAGCTGGCATCTCACTCTCTTTGAATCTTCTTTATCATGCTAGGAGTAGCAGGAAAAAGCAAAAAATTTCAGAATTGCACCTTGCAATGTGGAGATATTACAGTTTGTGCATTTACAATATTCATTGATTTTTTCCATTGAAAAACGTCCAGAAATGTTTGAAGCTACTGACTGAATGAAAGGAGCTGGCATCTCACTCTCTTTGAATCTTCTTTATCATGCTAGGATTAGCAGGAAAAAGCAAAAAATTTCAGAATTGCACCTTGCAATGTGGAGATATTACTGTTTGTGCATTTACAATATTCATTGATTTTTGCCATTGAAAAACATCATGTTATTCATATACCAGAAATGTTTGAAGCTACTGACTGAATGAAAGGAGCTGGCATCTCACTCTCTTTGAATCTTCTTTATCATGCTAGGATTAGCAGGAAAAAGCAAAAAATTTCAGAATTGCACCTTGCAATGTGGAGATATTACTGTTTGTGCATTTACAATATTCATTGATTTTTGCCATTGAAAAACGTCCAGAAATGTTTGAAGCTACTGACTGAATGAAAGGAGCTGGCATCTCACTCTATTTGAATCTTCTTTATCATGCTAGGATTAGCAGGAAAAAGCAAAAAATTTCAGAATTGCACCTTGCAATGTGGAGATATTACTGTTTGTGCATTTACAATATTCATTGATTTTTGCCATTGAAAAACGTCCAGAAATGTTTATATCAGAAATGTTTGAAGCTACTGACTGAATGAAAGGAGCTGGCATCTCACTCTCTTTGAATCTTCTTTATTATGCTAAGAGGAGCAGGAAAAAGCAAAAAAATTCAGAATTGCACCTTGCAATGCGGAGAAATTACTGTTTGTGCATTTACAATATTCATTGATTTTTGCCATTGAAACACGTCCAGAAATGTTTGAAGCTACTGACTGAATGAAAGGAGCTGGCATCTCACTCTCTTTGAATCTTCTTTATCATGATAGGATTAGCAGGAAAAAGCAAAAAATTTCAGAATTGCACCTTGCAATGTGGAGATATTACTGTTTGTGCATTTACAATATTCATTGATTTTTGCCATTGAAAAACGTCCAGAAATGTTTATACCAGAAATGTTTGAAGCTACTGACTGAATGAAAGGAGCTGGCATCTCACTCTCTTTGAATCTTCTTTATCATGCTAAGAGGAGCAGGAAAAAGCAAAAAAATTCAGAATTGCACCTTGCAATGCGGAGAAATTACTGTTTGTGCATTTACAATATTCATTGATTTTTGCCATTGAAAAACATCATGTTATTCATATACCAGAAATGATTGAAGCTACTGACTGAATGAAAGGAGCTGGCATCTCACTCTCTTTGAATCTTCTTTATCATGCTAGGATTAGCAGGAAAAAGCAAAAAATTTCAGAATTGCACCTTGCAATGTGGAGATATTACTGTTTGTGCATTTACAATATTCATTGATTTTTGCCATTGAAAAACGTCCAGAAATGTTTGAAGCTACTGACTGAATGAAAGGAGCTGGCATATCACTCTCTTTGAATCTTCTTTATCATGCTAGGATTAGCAGGAAAAAGCAAAAAATTTCAGAATTGCACCTTGCAATGTGGAGATATTACTGTTTGTGCATTTACAATATTCATTGATTTTTGCCATTGAAAAACGTCCAGAAATGTTTGAAGCTACTGACTGAATGAAAGGAGCTGGCATATCACTCTCTTTGAATCTTCTTTATCATGCTAGGAGTAGCAGGAAAAAGCAAAAAATTTCAGAATTGCACCTTGCAATGTGGAGATATTACTGTTTGTGCATTTACAATATTCATTGATTTTTTCCATTGAAAAACGTCCAGAAATATTTGAAGCTACTGACTGAATGAAATGAGCTGGCATCTCACTCTCTTTGAATCTTCTTTATCATGCTAGGATTAGCAGGAAAAAGCAAAAAATTTCAGAATTGCACCTTGCAATGTGGAGATATTACTGTTTGTGCCTTTACAATATTCATTGATTTTTGCCATTGAAAAACATCATGTTATTCATATACCAGAAATGTTTGAAGCTACTGACTGAATGAAAGGAGCTGGCATTTCACTCTCTTTGAATCTTCTTTATCATGCTAGGATTAGCAGGAAAAAGCAAAAAATTTCAGAATTGCACCTTGCAATGTGGAGATATTACTGTTTGATTTTTGCCATTGAAAAACGTCCAGAAATGTTTGAAGCTATTGACTGAATGAAAGGAGCTGGCATCTCACTCTATTTGAATCTTCTTTATCATGCTAGGATTAGCAGGAAAAAGCAAAAAATTTCAGAATTACACCTTGCAATGTGGAGATATTACTGTTTGTGCATTTACAATATTCATTGATTTTTGCCATTGAAAAACGTCCAGAAATGTTTATACCAGAAATGTTTGAAGCTACTGACTGAATGAAAGGAGCTGGCATCTCACTCTCTTTGAATCTTCTTTATCATGCTAAGAGGAGCAGGAAAAAGCAAAAAAATTCAGAATTGCACCTTGCAATGCGGAGAAATTACTGTTTGTGCATTTACAATATTCTTTGATTTTTGCCATTGAAAAACGTCCAGAAATGATTGAAACTACTGACTGAATGAAAGGAGCTGGCATCTCACTCTCTTTGAATCTTCTTTATCATGCTAAGAGGAGCAGGAAAAAGCAAAAAATTTCAGAATTGCACCTTGCAATGCGGAGAAATTACTGTTTGTGCATTTACAATATTCATTGATTTTTGCCATTGAAAAACGTCCAGAAATGATTGAAGCTACTGACTGAATGAAAGGAGCTGGCATCTCACTCTCTTTGAATCTTCTTTATCATGCTAAGAGGAGCAGGAAAAAGCAAAAAATTTCAGAATTGCACCTTGCAATGCGGAGAAATTACTGTTTGTGCATTTACAATATTCATTGATTTTTGCCATTGAAAAACGTCCAGAAATGATTGAAGCTACTGACTGAATGAAAGGAGTTGGCATCTCACTCTCTTTGAATCTTCTTTACCATGCTAAGAGGAGCAGGAAAAAGCAAAAAATTTCAGAATTGCACCTTGCAATGCGGAGAAATTACTGTTTGTGCATTTACAATATTCATTGATTTTTCACATTGAAAAACATCATGTTATTCATATACCAGAAATAATTGAAGCTACTGACTGAATGAAAGGAGCTGGCATCTCACTCTCTTTGAATCTTCTTTATCATGCTAAGAGGAGCAGGAAAAAGCAAAAAATTTCAGAATTGCACCTTGCAATGCGGAGAAATTACTGTTTGTGCATTTACAATATTCATTGATTTTTGCCATTGAAAAACGTCCAGAAATTATTGAAGCTACTGACTGAATGAAAGGAGCTGGCATCTCACTCTCTTTGAATCTTCTTTATGATGCTAAGAGGAGCAGGAAAAAGCAAAAAATTTCAGAATTGCACCTTGCAATGCGGAGAAATTACTGTTTGTGCATTTACAATATTCATTGATTTTTGCCATTGAAAAACGTCCAGAAATGATTGAAGCTACTGACTGAATGAAAGGAGCTGGCATCTCACTCTCTTTGAATCTTCTTTATCATGCTAAGAGGAGCAGGAAAAAGCAAAAAATTTCAGAATTGCACCTTGCAATGCGGAGAAATTACTGTTTGTGCATTTACAATATTCATTGATTTTTGCCATTGAAAAACATCATGTTATTCATATACCAGAAATGATTGAAGCTACTGACTGAATTAAAGGAGCTGGCATCTCACTCTCTTTGAATCTTCTTTATCATGCTAAGAGGAGCAGGAAAAAGCAAAAAATTTCAGAATTGCACCTTGCAATGCGGAGAAATTATTGTTTGTGCATTTACAATATTCATTGATTTTTGCCATTGAAAAACGTCCAGAAATGATTGAAGCTACTGACTGAATGAAAGGAGCTGGCATCTCACTCTCTTTGAATCTTCTTTATCATGGTAAGAGGAGCAGGAAAAAGCAAAAAATTTCAGAATTGCAACTTGCAATGCGGAGAAATTACTGTTTGTGCATTTACAATATTCATTGATTTTTGCCATTGAAAAACGTCCAGAAATGATTGAAGCTACTGACTGAATGAAAGGAGCTGGCATCTCACTCTCTTTGAATCTTCTTTATCATGCTAAGAGGAGCAGGAAAAAGCAAAAAATTTCAGAATTGCACCTTGCAATGCGGAGAAATTACTGTTTGTGCATTTACAATATTCATTGATTTTTGCCATTGAAAAACGTCCAGAAATGATTGAAGCTACTGACTGAATGAAAGGAGCTGGCATCTCACTCTCTTTGAATCTTCTTTATCATGCTAAGAGGAGCAGGAAAAAGCAAAAAATTTCAGAATTGCAACTTGCAATGCGGAGAAATTACTGTTTGTGCATTTACAATATTCATTGATTTTTGCCATTGAAAAACATCATGTTATTCATATACCAGAAATGTTTGAAGCTACTGACTGAATGAAAGAAGCTGGCATCTCACTATCTTTGAATCTTCTTTATCATGCTAAGAGGAGCAGGAAAAAGCAAAAAATTTCAGAATTGCACCTTACAATGCGGAGAAATTACTGTTTGTGCATTTACAATATTCATTGATTTTTGCCATTGAAAAACGTCCAGAAATGATTGAAGCTACTGACTGAATGAAAGGAGCTGGCATCTCACTCTCTTTGAATCTTCTTTATCATGCTAAGAGGAGCAGGAAAAAGCAAAAAATTTCAGAATTGCACCTTGCAATGCGGAGAAATTACTGTTTGTGCATTTACAATATTCATTGATTTTTGCCATTGAAAAACGTCCAGAAATGTTTGAAGCTACTGACTGAATGAAAGGAGCTGGCATCTTACTCTCTTTGAATCTTCTTTATCATGCTAGGATTAGCAGGAAAAAGCAAAAAATTTCAGAATTGCACCTTGCAATGTGGAGATATTACTGTTTGTGCATTTACAATATTCATTGATTTTTGCCATTGAAAAACGTCCAGAAATGTTTGAAGCTACTGACTGAAAGGAGCAGGCATCTCACTCTCTTTGAATCTTCTTTATCATGCTAGGAGTAGCAGGAAAAAGCAAAAAATTTCAGAATTGCACCTTGCAATGTGGAGATATTACTGTTTGTGCATTTACAATATTCATTGATTTATGCCATTGAAAAACGTCCAGAAATGTTTGAAGCTACTGACTGAATGAAAGGAGCTGGCATCTCACTCTCTTTGAATCTTCTTTACCATGCTAGGATTAGCAGGAAAAAGCAAAAAATTTCAGAATTGCACCTTGCAATGTGGAGATATTACTGTTTGTGCATTTACAATATTCATTGATTTTTGCCATTGAAAAACGTCCAGAAATGTTTGAAGCTACTGACTGAATGAAAGGAGCTGGCATCTCACTCTATTTGAATCTTCTTTATCATGCTAGGATTAGCAGGAAAAAGCAAAAAATTTCAGAATTGCACCTTGCAATGTGGAGATATTACTGTTTGTGCATTTACAATATTCATTGATTTTTGCCATTGAAAAACGTCCAGAAATGTTTATACCAGAAATGTTTGAAGCTACTGACTGAATGAAAGGAGCTGGCATCTCACTCTCTTTGAATCTTCTTTATCATGCTAAGAGGAGCAGGAAAAAGCAAAAAATTTCAGAATTGCACCTTGCAATGCGGAGAAATTACTGTTTGTGCATTTACAATATTCATTGATTTTTGCCATTGAAAAACGCCCAGAAATGATTGAAGCTACTGACTGAATGAAAGGAGCTGGCATCTCACTCTCTTTGAATCTTCTTTATCATGCTAAGAGGAGCAGGAAAAAGCAAAAAATTTCAGAATTGCACCTTGCAATGCGGAGAAATTACAAGCATTTACAATATTCATTGATTTTTGCCATTGAAAAACATCATGTTATTCATATACCAGAAATGATTGAAGCTACTGACTGAATGAAAGGAGCTGGCATCTCACTCTCTTTGAATCTGCTTTATCATGCTAAGAGGAGCAGGAAAAAGCAAAAAATTTCAGAATTGCACCTTGCAATGCGGAGAAATTACTGTTTGTGCATTTACAATATTCATTGATTTTTGCCATTGAAAAACGTCCAGAAATGATTGAAGCTACTGACTGAATGAAAGGAGCTGGCATCTCACTCTCTTTGAATCTTCTTTATCATGCTAGGATTAGCAGGAAAAAGCAAAAAATTTCAGAATTGCACCTTGCAATGTGGAGATATTACTGTTTGATTTTTGCCATTGAAAAACGTCCAGAAATGTTTGAAGCTACTGACTGAATGAAAGGAGCTGGCATCTCACTCTATTTGAATCTTCTTTATCATGCTAGGATTAGCAGGAAAAAGCAAAAAATTTCAGAATTGCACCTTGCAATGTGGAGATATTACTGTTTGTGCATTTACAATATTCATTGATTTTTGCCATTGAAAAACGTCCAGAAATGTTTATACCAGAAATGTTTGAAGCTACTGACTGAATGAAAGGAGCTGGCATCTCACTCTCTTTGAATCTTCTTTATCATGCTAAGAGGAGCAGGAAAAAGCAAAAAAATTCAGAATTGCACCTTGCAATGCGGAGAAATTACTGTTTGTGCATTTACAATATTCATTGATTTTTGCCATTGAAAAACGTCCAGAAATGATTGAAACTACTGACTGAATGAAAGGAGCTGGCATCTAACTCTCTTTGAATCTTCTTTATCATGCTAAGAGGAGCAGGAAAAAGCAAAAAATTTCAGAATTGCACCTTGCAATGCGGAGAAATTACTGTTTGTGCATTTACAATATTTATTGATTTTTGCCATTGAAAAACGTCCAGAAATGATTGAAGCTACTGACTGAATGAAAGGAGCTGGCATCTCACTCTCTTTGAATCTTCTTTATCATGCTAAGAGGAGCAGGAAAAAGCAAAAAATTTCAGAATTGCACCTTGCAATGCGGAGAAATTACTGTTTGTGCATTTACAATATTCATTGATTTTTGCCATTGAAAAACATCATGTTATTCATACCCAGAAATGATTGAAGCTACTGACTGAATGAAAGGAGCTGGCATCTCACTCTCTTTGAATCTTCTTTATCATGCTAAGAGGAGCAGGAAAAAGCAAAAAATTTCAGAATTGCACCTTGCAATGCGGAGAAATTACTGTTTGTGCATTTACAATATTCATTGATTTTTGCCATTGAAAAACGTCCAGAAATGATTGAAGCTACTGACTGAATGAAAGGAGTTGGCATCTCACTCTCTTTGAATCTTCTTTACCATGCTAAGAGGAGCAGGAAAATTCAAAAAATTTCAGAATTGCACCTTGCAATGCGGAGAAATTACTGTTTGTGCATTTACAATATTCATTGATTTTTGACATTGAAAAACATCATGTTATTCATATACCAGAAATAATTGAAGCTACTGACTGAATGAAAGGAGCTGGCATCTCACTCTCTTTGAATCTTCTTTATCATGCTAAGAGGAGCAGGAAAAAGCAAAAAATTTCAGAATTGCACCTTGCAATGCGGAGAAATTACTGTTTGTGCATTTACAATATTCATTGATTTTTGCCATTGAAAAACGTCCAGAAATTATTGAAGCTACTGACTGAATGACAGGAGCTGGCATCTCACTCTCTTTGAATCTTCTTTATGATGCTAAGAGGAGCAGGAAAAAGCAAAAAATTTCAGAATTGCACCTTGCAATGCGGAGAAATTACTGTTTGTGCATTTACAATATTCATTGATTTATGCCATTGAAAAACGTCCAGAAATGTTTGAAGCTACTGACTGAATGAAAGGAGCTGGCATCTCACTCTCTTTGAATCTTCTTTACCATGCTAGGAATAGCAGGAAAAAGCAAAAAATTTCAGAATTGCACCTTGCAATGTGGAGATATTACTGTTTGTGCATTTACAATATTCATTGATTTTTGCCATTGAAAAACGTCCAGAAATGTTTGAAGCTACTGACTGAATGAAAGGAGCTGGCATCTCACTCTATTTGAATCTTCTTTATCATGCTAGGATTAGCAGGAAAAAGCAAAAAATTTCAGAATTGCACCTTGCAATGTGGAGATATTACTGTTTGTGCATTTACAATATTCATTGATTTTTGCCATTGAAAAACGTCCAGAAATGTTTATACCAGAAATGTTTGAAGCTACTGACTGAATGAAAGGAGCTGGCATCTCACTCTCTTTGAATCTTCTTTATCATGCTAAGAGGAGCAGGAAAAAGCAAAAAATTTCAGAATTGCACCTTGCAATGCGGAGAAATTACTGTTTGTGCATTTACAATATTCATTGATTTTTGCCATTGAAAAACGCCCAGAAATGATTGAAGCTACTGACTGAATGAAAGGAGCTGGCATCTCACTCTCTTTGAATCTTCTTTATCATGCTAAGAGGAGCAGGAAAAAGCAAAAAATTTCAGAATTGCACCTTGCAATGCGGAGAAATTACAAGCATTTACAATATTCATTGATTTTTGCCATTGAAAAACATCATGTTATTCATATACCAGAAATGATTGAAGCTACTGACTGAATGAAAGGAGCTGGCATCTCACTCTCTTTCAATCTGCTTTATCATGCTAAGAGGAGCAGGAAAAAGCAAAAAATTTCAGAATTGCACCTTGCAATGCGGAGAAATTACTGTTTGTGCATTTACAATATTCATTGATTTTTGCCATTGAAAAACGTCCAGAAATGATTGAAGCTACTGACTGAATGAAAGGAGCTGGCATCTCACTCTCTTTGAATCTTCTTTATCATGCTAGGATTAGCAGGAAAAAGCAAAAAATTTCAGAATTGCACCTTGCAATGTGGAGATATTACTGTTTGATTTTTGCCATTGAAAAACGTCCAGAAATGTTTGAAGCTACTGACTGAATGAAAGGAGCTGGCATCTCACTCTATTTGAATCTTCTTTATCATGCTAGGATTAGCAGGAAAAAGCAAAAAATTTCAGAATTGCACCTTGCAATGTGGAGATATTACTGTTTGTGCATTTACAATATTCATTGATTTTTGCCATTGAAAAACGTCCAGAAATGTTTATACCAGAAATGTTTGAAGCTACTGACTGAATGAAAGGAGCTGGCATCTCACTCTCTTTGAATCTTCTTTATCATGCTAAGAGGAGCAGGAAAAAGCAAAAAAATTCAGAATTGCACCTTGCAATGCGGAGAAATTACTGTTTGTGCATTTACAATATTCATTGATTTTTGCCATTGAAAAACGTCCAGAAATGATTGAAACTACTGACTGAATGAAAGGAGCTGGCATCTAACTCTCTTTGAATCTTCTTTATCATGCTAAGAGGAGCAGGAAAAAGCAAAAAATTTCAGAATTGCACCTTGCAATGCGGAGAAATTACTGTTTGTGCATTTACAATATTCATTGATTTTTGCCATTGAAAAACGTCCAGAAATGATTGAAGCTACTGACTGAATGAAAGGAGCTGGCATCTCACTCTCTTTGAATCTTCTTTATCATGCTAAGAGGAGCAGGAAAAAGCAAAAAATTTCAGAATTGCACCTTGCAATGCGGAGAAATTACTGTTTGTGCATTTACAATATTCATTGATTTTTGCCATTGAAAAACATCATGTTATTCATACCCAGAAATGATTGAAGCTACTGACTGAATGAAAGGAGCTGGCATCTCACTCTCTTTGAATCTTCTTTATCATGCTAAGAGGAGCAGGAAAAAGCAAAAAATTTCAGAATTGCACCTTGCAATGCGGAGAAATTACTGTTTGTGCATTTACAATATTCATTGATTTTTGCCATTGAAAAACGTCCAGAAATGATTGAAGCTACTGACTGAATGAAAGGAGCTGGCATCTCACTCTCTTTGAATCTTCTTTATCATGCTAAGAGGAGCAGGAAAAAGCAAAAAATTTCAGAATTGCACCTTGCAATGCGGAGAAATTACTGTTTGTGCATTTACAATATTCATTGATTTTTGCCATTGAAAAACGTCCAGAAATGATTGAAGCTACTGACTGAATGAAAGGAGTTGGCATCTCACTCTCTTTGAATCTTCTTTACCATGCTAAGAGGAGCAGGAAAATTCAAAAAATTTCAGAATTGCACCTTGCAATGCGGAGAAATTACTGTTTGTGCATTTACAATATTCATTGATTTTTGACATTGAAAAACATCATGTTATTCATATACCAGAAATAATTGAAGCTACTGACTGAATGAAAGGAGCTGGCATCTCACACTCTTTGAATCTTCTTTATCATGCTAAGAGGAGCAGGAAAAAGCAAAAAATTTCAGAATTGCACCTTGCAATGCGGAGAAATTACTGTTTGTGCATTTACAATATTCATTGATTTTTGCCATTGAAAAACGTCCAGAAATTATTGAAGCTACTGACTGAATGACAGGAGCTGGCATCTCACTCTCTTTGAATCTTCTTTATGATGCTAAGAGGAGCAGGAAAAAGCAAAAAATTTCAGAATTGCACCTTGCAATGCGGAGAAATTACTGTTTGTGCATTTACAATATTCATTGATTTTTGCCATTGAAAAACGTCCAGAAATGATTGAAGCTACTGACTGAATGAAAGGAGCTGGCATCTCACTCTCTTTGAATCTTCTTTATCATGCTAAGAGGAGCAGGAAAAAGCAAAAAATTTCAGAATTGCACCTTGCAATGCGGAGAAATTACTGTTTGTGCATTTACAATATTCATTGATTTTTGCCATTGAAAAACATCATGTTATTCATATACCAGAAATGATTGAAGCTACTGACTGAATGAAAGGAGCTGGCATCTCACTCTCTTTGAATCTTCTTTATCATGCTAAGAGGAGCAGGAAAAAGCAAAAAATTTCAGAATTGCACCTTGCAATGCGGAGAAATTACTGTTTGTGCATTTACAATATTCATTGATTTTTGCCAATGAAAAACGTCCAGAAATGATTGAAGCTACTGACTGAATGAAAGGAGCTGGCATCTCACTCTTTTTGAATCTTCTTTATCATGCTAAGAGGAGCAGGAAAAAGCAAAAAATTTCAGAATTGCACCTTGCAATGCGGAGAAATTACTGTTTGTGCATTTACAATATTCATTGATTTTTGCCATTGAAAAACGTCCAGAAATGATTGAAGCTACTGACTGAATGAAAGGAGCTGGCATCTCACTCTCTTTGAATCTTCTTTATCATGGTAAGAGGAGCAGGAAAAAGCAAAAAATTTCAGAATTGCAACTTGCAATGCGGAGAAATTACTGTTTGTGCATTTACAATATTCATTGATTTTTGCCATTGAAAAACGTCCAGAAATGATTGAAGCTACTGACTGAATGAAAGGAGCTGGCATCTCACTCTCTTTGAATCTTCTTTATCATGCTAAGAGGAGCAGGAAAAAGCAAAAAATTTCAGAATTGCACCTTGCAATGCGGAGAAATTACTGTTTGTGCATTTACAATATTCATTGATTTTTGCCATTGAAAAACGTCCAGAAATGATTGAAGCTACTGACTGAATGAAAGGAGCTGGCATCTCACTCTCTTTGAATCTTCTTTATCATGCTAAGAGGAGCAGGAAAAAGCAAAAAATTTCAGAATTGCAACTTGCAATGCGGAGAAATTACTGTTTGTGCATTTACAATATTCATTGATTTTTGCCATTGAAAAACATCATGTTATTCATATACCAGAAATGTTTGAAGCTACTGACTGAATGAAAGAAGCTGGCATCTCACTATCTTTGAATCTTCTTTATCATGCTAAGAGGAGCAGGAAAAAGCAAAAAATTTCAGAATTGCACCTTACAATGCGGAGAAATTACTGTTTGTGCATTTACAATATTCATTGATTTTTGCCATTGAAAAACGTCCAGAAATGATTGAAGCTACTGACTGAATGAAAGGAGCTGGCATCTCACTCTCTTTGAATCTTCTTTATCATGCTAAGAGGAGCAGGAAAAAGCAAAAAATTTCAGAATTGCACCTTGCAATGCGGAGAAATTACTGTTTGTGCATTTACAATATTCATTGATTTTTGCCATTGAAAAACGTCCAGAAATGTTTGAAGCTACTGACTGAATGAAAGGAGCTGGCATCTTACTCTCTTTGAATCTTCTTTATCATGCTAGGATTAGCAGGAAAAAGCAAAAAATTTCAGAATTGCACCTTGCAATGTGGAGATATTACTGTTTGTGCATTTACAATATTCATTGATTTTTGCCATTGAAAAACGTCCAGAAATGTTTGAAGCTACTGACTGAATGAAAGGAGCAGGCATCTCACTCTCTTTGAATCTTCTTTATCATGCTAGGAGTAGCAGGAAAAAGCAAAAAATTTCAGAATTGCACCTTGCAATGTGGAGATATTACTGTTTGTGCATTTACAATATTCATTGATTTATGCCATTGAAAAACGTCCAGAAATGTTTGAAGCTACTGACTGAATGAAAGGAGCTGGCATCTCACTCTCTTTGAATCTTCTTTATCATGCTAGGATTAGCAGGAAAAAGCAAAAAATTTCAGAATTGCACCTTGCAATGTGGAGATATTACTGTTTGTGCATTTACAATATTCATTGATTTTTGCCATTGAAAAACGTCCAGAAATGTTTGAAGCTACTGACTGAATGAAAGGAGCTGGCATCTCACTCTATTTGAATCTTCTTTATCATGCTAGGATTAGCAGGAAAAAGCAAAAAATTTCAGAATTGCACCTTGCAATGTGGAGATATTACTGTTTGTGCATTTACAATATTCATTGATTTTTGCCATTGAAAAACGTCCAGAAATGTTTATACCAGAAATGTTTGAAGCTACTGACTGAATGAAAGGAGCTGGCATCTCACTCTCTTTGAATCTTCTTTATCATGCTAAGAGGAGCAGGAAAAAGCAAAAAATTTCAGAATTGCACCTTGCAATGCGGAGAAATTACTGTTTGTGCATTTACAATATTCATTGATTTTTGCCATTGAAAAACGTCCAGAAATGATTGAAGCTACTGACTGAATGAAAGGAGCTGGCATCTCACTCTCTTTGAATCTTCTTTATCATGCTAAGAGGAGCAGGAAAAAGCAAAAAATTTCAGAATTGCACCCTGCAATGCGGAGAAATTACAAGCATTTACAATATTCATTGATTTTTGCCATTGAAAAACATCATGTTATTCATATACCAGAAATGATTGAAGCTACTGACTGAATGAAAGGAGCTGGCATCTCACTCTCTTTGAATCTGCTTTATCATGCTAAGAGGAGCAGGAAAAAGCAAAAAATTTCAGAATTGCACCTTGCAATGCGGAGAAATTACTGTTTGTGCATTTACAATATTCATTGATTTTTGCCATTGAAAAACGTCCAGAAATGATTGAAGCTACTGACTGAATGAAAGGAGCTGGCATCTCACTCTCTTTGAATCTTCTTTATCATGCTAAGAGGAGCAGGAAAAAGCAAAAAATTTCAGAATTGCACCTTGCAATGCGGAGAAATTACTGTTTGTGCATTTACAATAGTCATTGATTTTTGCCATTGAAAAACGTCCAGAAATGATTGAAGCTACTGACTGAATGAAAGGAGCTGGCATCTCACTCTCTTTGAATCTTCTTTATCATGCTAAGAGGAGCAGGAAAAAGCAAAAAATTTCAGAATTGCAACTTGCAATGCGGAGAAATTACTGTTTGTGCATTTACAATATTCATTGATTTTTGCCATTGAAAAACATCATGTTATTCATATACCAGAAATGATTGAAGCTACTGACTGAATGAAAGGAGCTGGCATCTCACTCTCTTTGAATCTTCTTTATCATGCTAAGAGGAGCAGGAAAAAGCAAAAAATTTCAGAATTGCACCTTGCAATGCGGAGAAATTACTGTTTGTGCATTTACAATATTCATTGATTTTTGCCATTGAAAAACGTCCAGAAATGATTGAAGCTACTGACTGAATGAAAGGAGCTGGCATCTCACTCTCTTTGAATCTTCTTTATCATGCTAAGAGGAGCAGGAAAAAGCAAAAAATTTCAGAATTGCACCTTGCAATGCGGAGAAATTACTGTTTGTGCATTTACAATATTCATTGATTTTTGCCATTGAAAAACGTCCAGAAATGATTGAAGCTACTGACTGAATGAAAGGAGCTGGCATCTCACTCTCTTTGAATCTTCTTTATCATGCTAAGAGGAGCAGGAAAAAGCAAAAAATTTCAGAATTGCACCTTGCAATGCGGAGAAATTACTGTTTGTGCATTTACAATATTCATTGATTTTTGCCATTGAAAAACATCATGTTATTCATATCCCAGAAATGTTTGAAGCTACTGACTGAATGAAAGAAGCTGGCAACTCACTCTCTTTGAATCTTCTTTATCATGCTAAGAGGAGCAGGAAAAAGCAAAAAATTTCAGAATTGCACCTTGCAATGCGGAGAAATTACTGTTTGTGCATTTACAATATTCATTGATTTTTGCAATTGAAAAACGTCCAGAAATGATTGAAGCTACTGACTGAATGAAAGGAGCTGGCATCTCACTCTCTTTGAATCTTCTTTATCATGTTAAGAGGAGCAGGAAAAAGCAAAAAATTTCAGAATTGCACCTTGCAATGCGGAGAAATTACTGTTTGTGCATTTACAATATTCATTGATTTTTGCCATTGAAAAACGTCCAGAAATGATTGAAGCTACTGACTGAATGAAAGGAGCTGTTATCTCACTCTCTTTGAATCTTGTTTATCATGCTAAGAGGAGCAGGAAAAAGCAAAAAATTTCAGAATTGCACCTTGCAATGCGGAGAAATTACTGTTTGTGCATTTAAAATATTCATTGATTTTTGCCATTGAAAAACATCATGTTATTCATATACCAGAAATGATTGAAGCTACTGACTGAATGAAAGGAGCTGGCATCTCACACTCTTTGAATCTTCTTTATCATGCTAAGAGGAGCAGGAAAAAGTAAAAAATTTCAGAATTGCACCTTGCAATGCGGAGAAATTACTGTTTGTGCATTTACAATATTCAATGATTTTTGCCATTGAAAAACGTCCAGAAATGATTGAAGCTACTGACTGAACGAAAGGAGCTGGCATCTCACTCTCTTTGAATCTTCTTTATCATGCTAAGAGGAGCAGGAAAAAGCAAAAAATTTCAGAATTGCACCTTGCAATGCGGAGAAATTACTGTTTGTGCATTTACAATATTCATTGATTTTTGCCATTGAAAAACATCATGTTATTCATATACCAGAAATGTTTGAAGCTACTGACTGAATGAAAGGAGCTGGCATCTCACTCTCTTTGAATCTTCTTCATAATGCTAAGAGGAGCAGGAAAAAGCAAAAAATTTCAGAATTGCACCTTGCAATGCGGAGAAATTACTGTTTGTGCATTTACAATATTCATTGATTTTTGCCATTGAAAAACGTCCAGAAATGATTGAAGCTACTGACTGAATGAAAGGAGCTGGCATCTCACTCTCTTTGAATCTTCTTTATCATGCTAAGAGGAGCAGGAAAAAGCAAAAAATTTCAGAATTGCACCTTGCAATGCGGAGAAATTACTGTTTGTGCATTTACAATATTCATTGATTTTTGCCATTGAAAAACATCATGTTATTCATATACCAGAAATGTTTGAAGCTACTGACTGAATGAAAGGAGCTGGCATCTCACTCTCTTTGAATCTTCTTTATCATGCTAAGAGGAGCAGGAAAAAGCAAAAAATTTCAGAATTGCACCTTGCAATGCGGATAAATTACTGTTTGTGCATTTACAATATTCATTGATTTTTGCCATTGAAAAATGTCCAGAAATGATTGAAGCTACTGACTGAATGAAAGGAGCTGGCATCTCACTCTCTTTGAATCTTGTTTATCATGCTAAGAGGAGCAGGAAAAAGCAAAAAATTTCAGAATTGCACCTTGCAATGCGGAGAAATTACTGTTTGTGCATTTACAATATTCATTGATTTTTGCCATTGAAAAACGTCCAGAAATTATTGAAGCTACTGACTGAATGAAAGGAGCTGGCATCTCACTCTCTTTGAAACTTCTTTATCATGCTAAGAGGAGCAGGAAAAAGCAAAAATTTTCAGAATTGCACCTTGCAATGCGGAGAAATTACTGTTTGTGCATTTACAATATTCATTGATTTTTGCCATTGAAAAACGTCCAGAAATGATTGAAGCTACTGACTGAATGAAAGGAGCTGGCATCTCACTCTCTTTGAATCTTCTTTATCATGCTAAGAGGAGCAGGAAAAAGCAAAAAATTTCAGAATTGCACCTTGCAATGCGGAGAAATTACTGTTTGTGCATTTACAATATTCATTGATTTTTGCCATTGAAAAACATCATGTTATTCATATACCAGAAATGTTTGAAGCTACTGACTGAATGAAAGGAGCTGGCATCTCACTCTCTTTGAATCTTCTTTATCATGCTAAGAGGAGCAGGAAAAAGCAAAAAATTTCAGAATTGCACCTTGCAATGCGGAGAAATTACTGTTTGTGCATTTACAATATTCATTGATTTTTGCCATTGAAAAACATCATGTTATTCATATACCAGAAATGTTTGAAGCTACTGACTGAATGAAAGGAGCTGGCATCTCACTCTCTTTGAATCTTCTTTATCATGCTAAGAGGAGCAGGAAAAAGCAAAAAATTTCAGAATTGCACCTTGCAATGCGGATAAATTACTGTTTGTGCATTTACAATATTCATTGATTTTTGCCATTGAAAAATGTCCAGAAATGATTGAAGCTACTGACTGAATGAAAGGAGCTGGCATCTCACTCTCTTTGAATCTTGTTTATCATGCTAAGAGGAGCAGGAAAAAGCAAAAAATTTCAGAATTGCACCTTGCAATGCGGAGAAATTACTGTTTGTGCATTTACAATATTCATTGATTTTTGCCATTGAAAAACGTCCAGAAATTATTGAAGCTACTGACTGAATGAAAGGAGCTGGCATCTCACTCTCTTTGAAACTTCTTTATCATGCTAAGAGGAGCAGGAAAAAGCAAAAATTTTCAGAATTGCACCTTGCAATGCGGAGAAATTACTGTTTGTGCATTTACAATATTCATTGATTTTTGCCATTGAAAAACGTCCAGAAATGATTGAAGCTACTGACTGAATGAAAGGAGCTGGCATCTCACTCTCTTTGAATCTTCTTTATCATGCTAAGAGGAGCAGGAAAAAGCAAAAAATTTCAGAATTGCACCTTGCAATGTGGAGAAATTACTGTTTGTGCATTTACAATATTCATTTATTTTTGCCATTGAAAAACATCATGTTATTCATATACCAGAAATGTTTGAAGCTACTGACTGAATGAAAGGAGCTGGCATCTCACTCTCTTTGAATCTTCTTTATCATGCTAAGAGGAGCAGGAAAAAGCAAAAAATTTCAGAATTGCACCTTGCAATGCGGAGAAATTACTCTTTGTGCATTTACAATATTCATTGATTTTTGCCATTGAAAAACATCATGTTATTCATATACCAGAAATGATTGAAGCTACTGACTGAATGAAAGGAGCTGGCATCTCACTCTCTTTGAATCTTCTTTATCATGCTAAGAGGAGCAGGATAAAGCAAAAAATTTCAGACTTGCACCTTGCAATGCGGAGAAATTACTGTTTGTGCATTTACAATATTCATTGATTTTTGCCATTGAAAAACATCATGTTATTCATATACCAGAAATGTTTGAAGCTACTGACTGAATGAAAGGAGCTGGCATCTCACTCTCTTTGAATCTTCTTTATCATGCTAAGAGGAGCAGGAAAAAGCAAAAAATTTCAGACTTGCACCTTGCAATGCGGAGAAATTACTGTTTGTGCATTTACAATATTCATTGATTTTTGCCATTGAAAAACATCATGTTATTCATATACCAGAAATGTTTGAAGCTACTGACTGAATGAAAGGAGCTGGCATCTCACTCTCTTTGAATCTTCTTTATCATGCTAAGAGGAGCAGGAAAAAGCAAAAAATTTCAGAATTGCACCTTGCAATGCGGAGAAATTACTGTTTGTGCATTTACAATATTCATTGATTTTTGCCATTGAAAAACGTCCAGAAATGATTGAAGGTACTGACTGAATGAAAGGAGCTGGCATCTCACTCTCTTTGAATCTTCTTTATCATGCTAAGAGGAGCAGGAAAAAGCAAAAAATTTCAGAATTGCACCTTGCAATGCGGAGAAATTACTGTTTGTGCATTTACAATATTCATTGATTTTTGCCATTGAAAAACGTCCAGAAATGATTGAAGCTACTGACTGAATGAAAGGAGCTGGCATCTCACTCTCTTTGAATCTTCTTTATCATGCTAAGAGGAGCAGGAAAAAGCAAAAAATTTCAGAATTGCACCTTGCAATGCGGAGAAATTACAGTTTGTGCATTTACAATATTCATTGATTTTTGCCATTGAAAAACGTCCAGAAATGATTGAAGCTACTGACTGAATGAAAGGAGCTGGCATCTCACTCTCTTTGAATCTTCTTTATCATGCTAAGAGGAGCAGGAAAAAGCAAAAAATTTCAGAATTGCACCTTGCAATGCGGAGAAATTACTGTTTGTGCATTTACAATATTCGTTGATTTTTGCCATTGAAAAACGTCCAGAAATGATTGAAGCTACTGACTGAATGAAAGGAGCTGGCATCTCACTCTCTTTGAATCTTCTTTATCATGCTAAGAGGAGCAGGAAAAAGCAAAAAATTTCAGAATTGCACCTTGCAATGCGGAGAAATTACAGTTTGTGCATTTACAATATTCATTGATTTTTGCCATTGAAAAACGTCCAGAAATGATTGAAGCTACTGACTGAATGAAAGGAGCTGGCATCTCACTCTCTTTGAATCTTCTTTATCATGCTAAGAGGAGCAGGAAAAAGCAAAAAATTTCAGAATTGCACCTTGCAATGCGGAGAAATTACTGTTTGTGCATTTACAATATTCATTGATTTTTGCCATTGAAAAACATGTTATTCATATACCAGAAATGTTTGAAGCTCCTGACTGAATGAAAGGAGCTGGCACCTCACTCTCTTTGAATCTTCTTTATCATGCTAAGAGGAGCAGGAAAAAGCAAAAAATTTCAGAATTGCACCTTGCAATGCGGAGAAATTACTGTTTGTGCATTTACAATATTCATTGATTTTTGCCATTGAAAAACGTCCAGAAATGATTGAAGCTACTGACTGAATGAAAGGAGCTGGCATCTCACTCTCTTTGAATCTTCTTTATCATGCTAAGAGGAGCAGGAAAAAGCAAAAAATTTCAGAATTGCACCTTGCAATGCGGAGAAATTACTGTTTGTGCATTTACAATATTCATTGATTTTTGCCATTGAAAAATGTCCAGAAATGATTGAAGCTACTGACTGAATGAAAGGAGCTGGCATCTCACTCTCTTTGAATCTTCTTTATCATGCTAAGAGGAGCAGGAAAAAGCAAAAAATTTCAGAATTGCGCCTTGCAATGCGGAGAAATTCCTGTTTGTGCATTTACAAAATTCATTGATTTTTGCCATTGAAAAACATCATGTTATTCATATACCAGAAATGATTGAAGCTACTGACTGAAGGAAAGGAGCTGGCATCTCACTCTCTTTGAATCTTCTTTATCATGCTAAGAGGAGCAGGAAAAAGCAAAAAATTTCAGAATTGCACCTTGCAATGCGGAGAAATTACTGTTTGTGCATTTACAATATTCATTGATTTTTGCCATTGAAAAACGTCCAGAAATGATTGAAGCTACTGACTGAATGAAAGGAGCTGGCATCTCACTCTCTTTGAATCTTCTTTATCATGCTAAGAGGAGCAGGAAAAAGTAAAAAATTTCAGAATTGCACCTTGCAATGCGGAGAAATTACTGTTTGTGCATTTACAATATTCAATGATTTTTGCCATTGAAAAACGTCCAGAAATGATTGAAGCTACTGACTGAATGAAAGGAGCTGGCATCTCACTCTCTTTGAATCTTGTTTATCATGCTAAGAGGAGCAGGAAAAAGCAAAAAATTTCAGAATTGCACCTTGCAATGTGGAGAAATTACTGTTTGTGCATTTACAATATTCATTGATTTTTGCCATTGAAAAACGTCCAGAAATGATTGAAGCTACTGACTGAATGAAAGGAGCTGGCATCTCACTCTCTTTGAATCTTCTTTATCATGCTAAGAGGAGCAGGAAAAAGCAAAAAATTTCAGAATTGCACCTTGCAATGCGGAGAAATTACTGTTTGTGCATTTACAATATTCATTGATTTTTGCTATTGAAAAACATCATGTTATTCATATACCAGAAATGATTGAAGCTACTGACTGAATGAAAGGAGCTGGCATCTCACTCTCTTTGAATCTTCTTTATCATGCTAAGAGGAGCAGGAAAAAGCAAAAAATTTCAGAATTGCACCTTGCAATGCGGAGAAATTACAGTTTGTGCATTTACAATATTCATTGATTTTTGCCATTGAAAAACGTCCAGAAATGATTGAAGCTACTGACTGAATGAAAGGAGCTGGCATCTCACTCTCTTTGAATCTTCTTTATCATGCTAGGAGGAGCAGGAAAAAGCAAAAAATTTCAGAATTGCACCTTGCAATGTGGAGAAATTACTGTTTGTGCATTTACAATATTCATTGATTTTTGCCATTGAAAAACGTCCAGAAATGATTGAAGGTACTGACTGAATGAAAGGAGCTGGCATCTCACTCTCTTTGAATCTTCTTTATCATGCTAAGAGGAGCAGGAAAAAGCAAAAAATTTCAGAATTGCACCTTGCAATGCGGAGAAATTACTGTTTGTGCATTTACAATATTCATTGATTTTTGCCATTGAAAAACGTCCAGAAATGATTGAAGCTACTGACTGAATGAAAGGAGCTGGCATCTCACTCTCTTTCAATCTTCTTTATCATGCTAAGAGGAGCAGGAAAAAGCAAAAAATTTCAGAATTGCACCTTGCAATGCGGAGAAATTACTGTTTGTGCATTTACAATATTCATTGATTTTTGCCATTGAAAAATGTCCAGAAATGATTGAAGCTACTGACTGAATGAAAGGAGCTGGCATCTCACTCTCTTTGAATCTTCTTTATCATGCTAAGAGGAGCAGGAAAAAGCAAAAAATTTCAGAATTGCGCCTTGCAATGCGGAGAAATTACTGTTTGTGCATTTACAAAATTCATTGATTTTTGCCATTGAAAAACATCATGTTATTCATATACCAGAAATGATTGAAGCTACTGACTGAAGGAAAGGAGCTGGCATCTCACTCTCTTTGAATCTTCTTTATCATGCTAAGAGGAGCAGGAAAAAGCAAAAAATTTCAGAATTGCACCTTGCAATGCGGAGAAATTACTGTTTGTGCATTTACAATATTCATTGATTTTTGCCATTGAAAAACATCCAGAAATGATTGAAGCTACTGACTGAATGAAAGGAGCTGGCATCTCACTCTCTTTGAATCTTCTTTATCATGCTAAGAGGAGCAGGAAAAAGCAAAAAATTTCAGAATTGCACCTTGCAATGCGGAGAAATTACTGTTTGTGCATTTACAATATTCATTGATTTTTGCGAATGAAAAACATCATGTTATTCATATACCAGAAATGATTGAAGCTACTGACTGAATGAAAGGAGCTGGCATCTCACTCTCTTTGAATCTTCTTTATCATGCTAAGAGGAGCAGGAAAAAGTAAAAAATTTCAGAATTGCACCTTGCAATGCGGAGAAATTACTGTTTGTGCATTTACAATATTCAATGATTTTTGCCATTGAAAAACGTCCAGAAATGATTGAAGCTACTGACTGAATGAAAGGAGCTGGCATCTCACTCTCTTTGAATCTTGTTTATCATGCTAAGAGGAGCAGGAAAAAGCAAAAAATTTCAGAATTGCACCTTGCAATGCGGAGAAATTACTGTTTGTGCATTTACAATATTCATTGATTTTTGCCATTGAAAAACGTCCAGAAATGATTGAAGCTACTGACTGAATGAAAGGAGCTGGCATCTCACTCTCTTTGAATCTTCTTTATCATGCTAAGAGGAGCAGGAAAAAGCAAAAAATTTCAGAATTGCACCTTGCAATGCGGAGAAATTACTGTTTGTGCATTTACAATATTCATTGATTTTTGCCATTGAAAAACATGTTATTCATATACCAGAAATGATTGAAGCTCCTGACTGAATGAAAGGAGCTGGCACCTCACTCTCTTTGAATCTTCTTTATCATGCTAAGAGGAGCAGGAAAAAGCAAAAAATTTCAGAATTGCACCTTGCAATGCGGAGAAATTACTGTTTGTGCATTTACAATATTCATTGATTTTTGCCATTGAAAAACGTCCAGAAATGATTGAAGCTACTGACTGAATGAAAGGAGCTGGCATCTCACTCTCTTTGAATCTTCTTTATCATGCTAAGAGGAGCAGGAAAAAGCAAAAAATTTCAGAATTGCACCTTGCAATGCGGAGAAATTACTGTTTGTGCATTTACAATATTCATTGATTTTTGCCATTGAAAAACATCATGTTATTCATATACCAGAAATGTTTGAAGCTACTGACTGAATGAAAGGAGCTGGCATCTCACTCTCTTTGAATCTTCTTTATCATGCTAAGAGGAGCAGGAAAAAGCAAAAAATTTCAGAATTGCACCTTGCAATGCGGATAAATTACTGTTTGTGCATTTACAATATTCATTGATTTTTGCCATTGAAAAATGTCCAGAAATGATTGAAGCTACTGACTGAATGAAAGGAGCTGGCATCTCACTCTCTTTGAATCTTGTTTATCATGCTAAGAGGAGCAGGATAAAGCAAAAAATTTCAGAATTGCACCTTGCAATGCGGAGAAATTACTGTTTGGGCATTTACAATATTCATTGATTTTTGCCATTGAAAAACGTCCAGAAATTATTGAAGCTACTGACTGAATGAAAGGAGCTGGCATCTCACTCTCTTTGAAACTTCTTTATCATGCTAAGAGGAGCAGGAAAAAGCAAAAATTTTCAGAATTGCACCTTGCAATGCGGAGAAATTACTGTTTGTGCATTTACAATATTCATTGATTTTTGCCATTGAAAAATGTCCAGAAATGATTGAAGCTACTGACTGAATGAAAGGAGCTGGCATCTCACTCTCTTTGAATCTTCTTTATCATGCTAAGAGGAGCAGGAAAAAGCAAAAAATTTCAGAATTGCACCTTGCAATGCGGAGAAATTACTGTTTGTGCATTTACAATATTCATTGATTTTTGCCATTGAAAAACATCATGTTATTCATATACCAGAAATGTTTGAAGCTACTGACTGAATGAAAGGAGCTGGCATCTCACTCTCTTTGAATCTTCTTTATCATGCTAAGAGGAGCAGGAAAAAGCAAAAAATTTCAGAATTGCACCTTGCAATGCGGAGAAATTACTGTTTGTGCATTTACAATATTCATTGATTTTTGCCATTGAAAAACATCATGTTATTCATATACCAGAAATGTTTGAAGCTACTGACTGAATGAAAGGAGCTGGCATCTCACTCTCTTTGAATCTTCTTTATCATGCTAAGAGGAGCAGGAAAAAGCAAAAAATTTCAGAATTGCACCTTGCAATGCGGATAAATTACTGTTTGTGCATTTACAATATTCATTGATTTTTGCCATTGAAAAATGTCCAGAAATGATTGAAGCTACTGACTGAATGAAAGGAGCTGGCATCTCACTCTCTTTGAATCTTGTTTATCATGCTAAGAGGAGCAGGAAAAAGCAAAAAATTTCAGAATTGCACCTTGCAATGCGGAGAAATTACTGTTTGTGCATTTACAATATTCATTGATTTTTGCCATTGAAAAACGTCCAGAAATTATTGAAGCTACTGACTGAATGAAAGGAGCTGGCATCTCACTCTCTTTGAAACTTCTTTATCATGCTAAGAGGAGCAGGAAAAAGCAAAAATTTTCAGAATTGCACCTTGCAATGCGGAGAAATTACTGTTTGTGCATTTACAATATTCATTGATTTTTGCCATTGAAAAACGTCCAGAAATGATTGAAGCTACTGACTGAATGAAAGGAGCTGGCATCTCACTCTCTTTGAATCTTCTTTATCATGCTAAGAGGAGCAGGAAAAAGCAAAAAATTTCAGAATTGCACCTTGCAATGTGGAGAAATTACTGTTTGTGCATTTACAATATTCATTTATTTTTGCCATTGAAAAACATCATGTTATTCATATACCAGAAATGTTTGAAGCTACTGACTGAATGAAAGGAGCTGGCATCTCACTCTCTTTGAATCTTCTTTATCATGCTAAGAGGAGCAGGAAAAAGCAAAAAATTTCAGAATTGCACCTTGCAATGCGGAGAAATTACTCTTTGTGCATTTACAATATTCATTGATTTTTGCCATTGAAAAACATCATGTTATTCATATACCAGAAATGATTGAAGCTACTGACTGAATGAAAGGAGCTGGCATCTCACTCTCTTTGAATCTTCTTTATCATGCTAAGAGGAGCAGGATAAAGCAAAAAATTTCAGACTTGCACCTTGCAATGCGGAGAAATTACTGTTTGTGCATTTACAATATTCATTGATTTTTGCCATTGAAAAACATCATGTTATTCATATACCAGAAATGTTTGAAGCTACTGACTGAATGAAAGGAGCTGGCATCTCACTCTCTTTGAATCTTCTTTATCATGCTAAGAGGAGCAGGAAAAAGCAAAAAATTTCAGACTTGCACCTTGCAATGCGGAGAAATTACTGTTTGTGCATTTACAATATTCATTGATTTTTGCCATTGAAAAACATCATGTTATTCATATACCAGAAATGTTTGAAGCTACTGACTGAATGAAAGGAGCTGGCATCTCACTCTCTTTGAATCTTCTTTATCATGCTAAGAGGAGCAGGAAAAAGCAAAAAATTTCAGAATTGCACCTTGCAATGCGGAGAAATTACTGTTTGTGCATTTACAATATTCATTGATTTTTGCCATTGAAAAACGTCCAGAAATGATTGAAGGTACTGACTGAATGAAAGGAGCTGGCATCTCACTCTCTTTGAATCTTCTTTATCATGCTAAGAGGAGCAGGAAAAAGCAAAAAATTTCAGAATTGCACCTTGCAATGCGGAGAAATTACTGTTTGTGCATTTACAATATTCATTGATTTTTGCCATTGAAAAACGTCCAGAAATGATTGAAGCTACTGACTGAATGAAAGGAGCTGGCATCTCACTCTCTTTGAATCTTCTTTATCATGCTAAGAGGAGCAGGAAAAAGCAAAAAATTTCAGAATTGCACCTTGCAATGCGGAGAAATTACAGTTTGTGCATTTACAATATTCATTGATTTTTGCCATTGAAAAACGTCCAGAAATGATTGAAGCTACTGACTGAATGAAAGGAGCTGGCATCTCACTCTCTTTGAATCTTCTTTATCATGCTAAGAGGAGCAGGAAAAAGCAAAAAATTTCAGAATTGCACCTTGCAATGCGGAGAAATTACTGTTTGTGCATTTACAATATTCGTTGATTTTTGCCATTGAAAAACGTCCAGAAATGATTGAAGCTACTGACTGAATGAAAGGAGCTGGCATCTCACTCTCTTTGAATCTTCTTTATCATGCTAAGAGGAGCAGGAAAAAGCAAAAAATTTCAGAATTGCACCTTGCAATGCGGAGAAATTACAGTTTGTGCATTTACAATATTCATTGATTTTTGCCATTGAAAAACGTCCAGAAATGATTGAAGCTACTGACTGAATGAAAGGAGCTGGCATCTCACTCTCTTTGAATCTTCTTTATCATGCTAAGAGGAGCAGGAAAAAGCAAAAAATTTCAGAATTGCACCTTGCAATGCGGAGAAATTACTGTTTGTGCATTTACAATATTCATTGATTTTTGCCATTGAAAAACATGTTATTCATATACCAGAAATGTTTGAAGCTCCTGACTGAATGAAAGGAGCTGGCACCTCACTCTCTTTGAATCTTCTTTATCATGCTAAGAGGAGCAGGAAAAAGCAAAAAATTTCAGAATTGCACCTTGCAATGCGGAGAAATTACTGTTTGTGCATTTACAATATTCATTGATTTTTGCCATTGAAAAACGTCCAGAAATGATTGAAGCTACTGACTGAATGAAAGGAGCTGGCATCTCACTCTCTTTGAATCTTCTTTATCATGCTAAGAGGAGCAGGAAAAAGCAAAAAATTTCAGAATTGCACCTTGCAATGCGGAGAAATTACTGTTTGTGCATTTACAATATTCATTGATTTTTGCCATTGAAAAATGTCCAGAAATGATTGAAGCTACTGACTGAATGAAAGGAGCTGGCATCTCACTCTCTTTGAATCTTCTTTATCATGCTAAGAGGAGCAGGAAAAAGCAAAAAATTTCAGAATTGCGCCTTGCAATGCGGAGAAATTCCTGTTTGTGCATTTACAAAATTCATTGATTTTTGCCATTGAAAAACATCATGTTATTCATATACCAGAAATGATTGAAGCTACTGACTGAAGGAAAGGAGCTGGCATCTCACTCTCTTTGAATCTTCTTTATCATGCTAAGAGGAGCAGGAAAAAGCAAAAAATTTCAGAATTGCACCTTGCAATGCGGAGAAATTACTGTTTGTGCATTTACAATATTCATTGATTTTTGCCATTGAAAAACGTCCAGAAATGATTGAAGCTACTGACTGAATGAAAGGAGCTGGCATCTCACTCTCTTTGAATCTTCTTTATCATGCTAAGAGGAGCAGGAAAAAGTAAAAAATTTCAGAATTGCACCTTGCAATGCGGAGAAATTACTGTTTGTGCATTTACAATATTCAATGATTTTTGCCATTGAAAAACGTCCAGAAATGATTGAAGCTACTGACTGAATGAAAGGAGCTGGCATCTCACTCTCTTTGAATCTTGTTTATCATGCTAAGAGGAGCAGGAAAAAGCAAAAAATTTCAGAATTGCACCTTGCAATGTGGAGAAATTACTGTTTGTGCATTTACAATATTCATTGATTTTTGCCATTGAAAAACGTCCAGAAATGATTGAAGCTACTGACTGAATGAAAGGAGCTGGCATCTCACTCTCTTTGAATCTTCTTTATCATGCTAAGAGGAGCAGGAAAAAGCAAAAAATTTCAGAATTGCACCTTGCAATGCGGAGAAATTACTGTTTGTGCATTTACAATATTCATTGATTTTTGCTATTGAAAAACATCATGTTATTCATATACCAGAAATGATTGAAGCTACTGACTGAATGAAAGGAGCTGGCATCTCACTCTCTTTGAATCTTCTTTATCATGCTAAGAGGAGCAGGAAAAAGCAAAAAATTTCAGAATTGCACCTTGCAATGCGGAGAAATTACAGTTTGTGCATTTACAATATTCATTGATTTTTGCCATTGAAAAACGTCCAGAAATGATTGAAGCTACTGACTGAATGAAAGGAGCTGGCATCTCACTCTCTTTGAATCTTCTTTATCATGCTAGGAGGAGCAGGAAAAAGCAAAAAATTTCAGAATTGCACCTTGCAATGCGGAGAAATTACTGTTTGTGCATTTACAATATTCATTGATTTTTGCCATTGAAAAACGTCCAGAAATGATTGAAGGTACTGACTGAATGAAAGGAGCTGGCATCTCACTCTCTTTGAATCTTCTTTATCATGCTAAGAGGAGCAGGAAAAAGCAAAAAATTTCAGAATTGCACCTTGCAATGCGGAGAAATTACTGTTTGTGCATTTACAATATTCATTGATTTTTGCCATTGAAAAACGTCCAGAAATGATTGAAGCTACTGACTGAATGAAAGGAGCTGGCATCTCACTCTCTTTCAATCTTCTTTATCATGCTAAGAGGAGCAGGAAAAAGCAAAAAATTTCAGAATTGCACCTTGCAATGCGGAGAAATTACTGTTTGTGCATTTACAATATTCATTGATTTTTGCCATTGAAAAATGTCCAGAAATGATTGAAGCTACTGACTGAATGAAAGGAGCTGGCATCTCACTCTCTTTGAATCTTCTTTATCATGCTAAGAGGAGCAGGAAAAAGCAAAAAATTTCAGAATTGCGCCTTGCAATGCGGAGAAATTACTGTTTGTGCATTTACAAAATTCATTGATTTTTGCCATTGAAAAACATCATGTTATTCATATACCAGAAATGATTGAAGCTACTGACTGAAGGAAAGGAGCTGGCATCTCACTCTCTTTGAATCTTCTTTATCATGCTAAGAGGAGCAGGAAAAAGCAAAAAATTTCAGAATTGCACCTTGCAATGCGGAGAAATTACTGTTTGTGCATTTACAATATTCATTGATTTTTGCCATTGAAAAACATCCAGAAATGATTGAAGCTACTGACTGAATGAAAGGAGCTGGCATCTCACTCTCTTTGAATCTTCTTTATCATGCTAAGAGGAGCAGGAAAAAGCAAAAAATTTCAGAATTGCACCTTGCAATGCGGAGAAATTACTGTTTGTGCATTTACAATATTCATTGATTTTTGCGAATGAAAAACATCATGTTATTCATATACCAGAAATGATTGAAGCTACTGACTGAATGAAAGGAGCTGGCATCTCACTCTCTTTGAATCTTCTTTATCATGCTAAGAGGAGCAGGAAAAAGTAAAAAATTTCAGAATTACACCTTGCAATGCGGAGAAATTACTGTTTGTGCATTTACAATATTCAATGATTTTTGCCATTGAAAAACGTCCAGAAATGATTGAAGCTACTGACTGAATGAAAGGAGCTGGCATCTCACTCTCTTTGAATCTTGTTTATCATGCTAAGAGGAGCAGGAAAAAGCAAAAAATTTCAGAATTGCACCTTGCAATGCGGAGAAATTACTGTTTGTGCATTTACAATATTCATTGATTTTTGCCATTGAAAAACGTCCAGAAATGATTGAAGCTACTGACTGAATGAAAGGAGCTGGCATCTCACTCTCTTTGAATCTTCTTTATCATGCTAAGAGGAGCAGGAAAAAGCAAAAAATTTCAGAATTGCACCTTGCAATGCGGAGAAATTACTGTTTGTGCATTTACAATATTCATTGATTTTTGCCATTGAAAAACATGTTATTCATATACCAGAAATGTTTGAAGCTCCTGACTGAATGAAAGGAGCTGGCACCTCACTCTCTTTGAATCTTCTTTATCATGCTAAGAGGAGCAGGAAAAAGCAAAAAATTTCAGAATTGCACCTTGCAATGCGGAGAAATTACTGTTTGTGCATTTACAATATTCATTGATTTTTGCCATTGAAAAACGTCCAGAAATGATTGAAGCTACTGACTGAATGAAAGGAGCTGTCATCTCACTCTCTTTGAATCTTCTTTATCATGCTAAGAGGAGCAGGAAAAAGCAAAAAATTTCAGAATTGCACCTTGCAATGCGGAGAAATTACTGTTTGTGCATTTACAATATTCATTGATTTTTGCCATTGAAAAATGTCCAGAAATGATTGAAGCTACTGACTGAATGAAAGGAGCTGGCATCTCACTCTCTTTGAATCTTCTTTATCATGCTAGGAGGAGCAGGAAAAAGCAAAAAATTTCAGAATTGCACCTTGCAATGCGGAGAAATTACTGTTTGTGCATTTACAATATTCATTGATTTTTGCCATTGAAAAACGTCCAGAAATGATTGAAGGTACTGACTGAATGAAAGGAGCTGGCATCTCACTCTCTTTGAATCTTCTTTATCATGCTAAGAGGAGCAGGAAAAAGCAAAAAATTTCAGAATTGCACCTTGCAATGCGGAGAAATTACTGTTTGTGCATTTACAATATTCATTGATTTTTGCCATTGAAAAACGTCCAGAAATGATTGAAGCTACTGACTGAATGAAAGGAGCTGGCATCTCACTCTCTTTCAATCTTCTTTATCATGCTAAGAGGAGCAGGAAAAAGCAAAAAATTTCAGAATTGCACCTTGCAATGCGGAGAAATTACTGTTTGTGCATTTACAATATTCATTGATTTTTGCCATTGAAAAATGTCCAGAAATGATTGAAGCTACTGACTGAATGAAAGGAGCTGGCATCTCACTCTCTTTGAATCTTCTTTATCATGCTAAGAGGAGCAGGAAAAAGCAAAAAATTTCAGAATTGCGCCTTGCAATGCGGAGAAATTACTGTTTGTGCATTTACAAAATTCATTGATTTTTGCCATTGAAAAACATCATGTTATTCATATACCAGAAATGATTGAAGCTACTGACTGAAGGAAAGGAGCTGGCATCTCACTCTCTTTGAATCTTCTTTATCATGCTAAGAGGAGCAGGAAAAAGCAAAAAATTTCAGAATTGCACCTTGCAATGCGGAGAAATTACTGTTTGTGCATTTACAATATTCATTGATTTTTGCGAATGAAAAACATCATGTTATTCATATACCAGAAATGATTGAAGCTACTGACTGAATGAAAGGAGCTGGCATCTCACTCTCTTTGAATCTTCTTTATCATGCTAAGAGGAGCAGGAAAAAGTAAAAAATTTCAGAATTACACCTTGCAATGCGGAGAAATTACTGTTTGTGCATTTACAATATTCAATGATTTTTGCCATTGAAAAACGTCCAGAAATGATTGAAGCTACTGACTGAATGAAAGGAGCTGGCATCTCACTCTCTTTGAATCTTGTTTATCATGCTAAGAGGAGCAGGAAAAAGCAAAAAATTTCAGAATTGCACCTTGCAATGCGGAGAAATTACTGTTTGTGCATTTACAATATTCATTGATTTTTGCCATTGAAAAACGTCCAGAAATGATTGAAGCTACTGACTGAATGAAAGGAGCTGGCATCTCACTCTCTTTGAATCTTCTTTATCATGCTAAGCGGAGCAGGAAAAAGCAAAAAATTTCAGAATTGCACCTTGCAATGCGGAGAAATTACTGTTTGTGCATTTACAATATTCATTGATTTTTGCCATTGAAAAACATGTTATTCATATACCAGAAATGTTTGAAGCTCCTGACTGAATGAAAGGAGCTGGCACCTCACTCTCTTTGAATCTTCTTTATCATGCTAAGAGGAGCAGGAAAAAGCAAAAAATTTCAGAATTGCACCTTGCAATGCGGAGAAATTACTGTTTGTGCATTTACAATATTCATTGATTTTTGCCATTGAAAAACGTCCAGAAATGATTGAAGCTACTGACTGAATGAAAGGAGCTGTCATCTCACTCTCTTTGAATCTTCTTTATCATGCTAAGAGGAGCAGGAAAAAGCAAAAAATTTCAGAATTGCACCTTGCAATGCGGAGAAATTACTGTTTGTGCATTTACAATATTCATTGATTTTTGCCATTGAAAAATGTCCAGAAATGATTGAAGCTACTGACTGAATGAAAGGAGCTGGCATCTCACTCTCTTTGAATCTTCTTTATCATGCTAGGATTAGCAGGAAAAAGCAAAAAATTTCAGAATTGCACCTTGCAATGTGGAGATATTACTGTTTGTGCATTTACAATATTCATTGATTTTTGCCATTGAAAAACATGTTTTTCATATACCAGAAATGTTTGAAGCTACTGACTGAATGAAAGGAGCTGGCATCTCACTCTCTTTGAATCTTCTTTATCATGCTAGGATTAACAGGAAAAAGCAAAAAATTTCAGAATTTCACCTTGCAATGTGGAGATATTACTGTTTGTGCATTTACAATATTCATTGATTTTTGCCATTGAAAAACATGTTTTTCATATACCAGAAATGTTTGAAGCTACTGACTGAATGAAAGGAGCTGGCATCTCACTCTCTTTGAATCTTCTTTATCATGCTAGGATTAACAGGAAAAAGCAAAAAATTTCAGAATTGCACCTTGCAATGTGGAGATATTACTGTTTGTGCATTTACAATATTCATTGATTTTTGCCATTGAAAAATGTCCAGAAATGATTGAAGCTACTGACTGAATGAAAGGAGCTGGCATCTCACTCTCTTTGAATCTTCTTTATCATGCTAGGATTAGCAGGAAAAAGCAAAAAATTTCAGAATTGCACCTTGCAATGTGGAGATATTACTGTTTGTGCATTTACAATATTCATTGATTTTTGCCATTGAAAAACATGTTTTTCATATACCAGAAATGCTTGAAGCTACTGACTGAATGAAAGGAGCTGGCATCTCACTCTCTTTGAATCTTCTTTATCATGCTAGGATTAACAGGAAAAAGCAAAAAATTTCAGAATTTCACCTTGCAATGTGGAGATATTACTGTTTGTGCATTTACAATATTCATTGATTTTTGCCATTGAAAAACATGTTTTTCATATACCAGAAATGTTTGAAGCTACTGACTGAATGAAAGGAGCTGGCATCTCACTCTCTTTGAATCTTCTTTATCATGCTAGGATTAACAGGAAAAAGCAAAAAATTTCAGAATTGCACCTTGCAATGTGGAGATATTACTGTTTGTGCATTTACAATATTCATTGATTTTTGCCATTGAAAAACGTCCAGAAATGTTTGAAGCTACTGACTGAATGAAAGGAGCTGGCATCTCACTCTCTTTGAATCTTCTTTATCATGCTAGGATTAGCAGGAAAAAGCAAAAAATTTCAGAATTGCACCTTGCAATGTGGAGATATTACTGTTTGTGCATTTACAATATTCATTGATTTTTGCCATTGAAAAACATGTTTTTCATATACCAGAAATGTTTGAAGCTACTGACTGAATGAAAGGAGCTGGCATCTCACTCTCTTTGAATCTTCTTTATCATGCTAGGATTAGCAGGAAAAAGCAAAAAATTTCAGAATTGCACCTTGCAATGTGGAGATATTACTGTTTGTGCATTTACAATATTCATTGATTTTTGCCATTGAAAAACGTTTTTCATATACCAGAAATGTTTGAAGCTACTGACTGAATGAAAGGAGCCGGCATCTCACTCTCTTTGAATCTTCTTTATCATGCTAGGATTAACAGGAAAAAGCAAAAAATTTCAGAATTGCACCTTGCAATGTGGAGATATTACTGTTTGTGCATTTACAATATTCATTGATTTTTGCCATTGAAAAACGTCCAGAAATGTTTGAAGCTACTGACTGAATGAAAGGAGCTGGCATCTCACTCTCTTTGAATCTTCTTTATCATGCTAGGATTAACAGGAAAAAGCTAAAAATTTCAGAATTGCACCTTGCAATGTGGAGATATTACTGTTTGTGCATTTACAATATTCATTGATTTTTGCCATTGAAAAACATGTTTTTCATATACCAGAAATGTTTGAAGCTACTGACTGAATGAAAGGAGCTGGCATCTCACTCTCTTTGAATCTTCTTTATCATGCTAGGATTAGCAGGAAAAAGCAAAAAATTTCAGAATTGCACCTTGCAATGTGGAGATATTACTGTTTGTGCATTTACAATATTCATTGATTTTTGCCATTGAAAAACATGTTTTTCATATACCAGAAATGTTTGAAGCTACTGACTGAATGAAAGGAGCTGGCATCTCACTCTCTTTGAATCTTCTTTATCATGCTAGGATTAGCAGGAAAAAGCAAAAAATTTCAGAATTGCACCTTGCAATGTGGAGATATTACTGTTTGTGCATTTACAATATTCATTGATTTTTGCCATTGAAAAACATGTTTTTCATATACCAGAAATGTTTGAAGCTACTGACTGAATGAAAGGAGCTGGCATCTCACTCTCTTTGAATCTTCTTTATCATGCTAGGATTAACAGGAAAAAGCAAAAAATTTCAGAATTGCACCTTGCAATGTGGAGATATTACTGTTTGTGCATTTACAATATTCATTGATTTTTGCCATTGAAAAACGTCCAGAAATGTTTGAAGCTACTGACTGAATGAAAGGAGCTGGCATCTCACTCTCTTTGAATCTTCTTTATCATGCTAGGATTAGCAGGAAAAAGCAAAAAATTTCAGAATTGCACCTTGCAATGTGGAGATATTACTGTTTGTGCATTTACAATATTCATTGATTTTTGCCATTGAAAAACATGTTTTTCATATACCAGAAATGTTTGAAGCTACTGACTGAATGAAAGGAGCTGGCATGTCACTCTCTTTGAATCTTCTTTATCATGCTAGGATTAACAGGAAAAAGCAAAAAATTTCAGAATTGCACCTTGCAATGTGGAGATATTACTGTTTGTGCATTTACAATATTCATTGATTTTTGCCATTGAAAAACATGTTTTTCATATACCAGAAATGTTTGAAGCTACTGACTGAATGAAAGGAGCTGGCATCTCACTCTCTTTGAATCTTCTTTATCATGCTAGGATTAACAGGAAAAAGCAAAAAATTTCAGAATTGCACCTTGCAATGTGGAGATATTACTGTTTGTGCATTTACAATATTCATTGATTTTTGCCATTGAAAAACGTCCAGAAATGTTTGAAGCTACTGACTGAATGAAAGGAGCTGGCATCTCATTCTCTTTGAATCTTCTTTATCATGCTAGGATTAGCAGGAAAAAGCAAAAAATTTCAGAATTGCACCTTGCAATGTGGAGATATTACTGTTTGTGCATTTAAAATATTCATTGATTTTTGCCATTGAAAAACATGTTTTTCATATACCAGAAATGTTTGAAGCTACTGACTGAATGAAAGGAGCTGGCATCTCACTCTCTTTGAATCTTCTTTATCATGCTAGGATTAACAGGAAAAAGCAAAAAATTTCAGAATTGCACCTTGCAATGTGGAGATATTACTGTTTGTGCATTTACAATATTCATTGATTTTTGCCATTGAAAAACATGTTTTTCATATACCAGAAATGTTTGAAGCTACTGACTGAATGAAAGGAGCTGGCATCTCACTCTCTTTGAATCTTCTTTATCATGCTAGGATTAACAGGAAAAAGCAAAAAATTTCAGAATTGCACCTTGCAATGTGGAGATATTACTGTTTGTGCATTTACAATATTCATTGATTTTTGCCATTGAAAAACGTCCAGAAATGTTTGAAGCTACTGACTGAATGAAAGGAGCTGGCATCTCACTCTCTTTGAATCTTCTTTATCATGCTAGGATTAACAGGAAAAAGCAAAAAATTTCAGAATTGCACCTTGCAATGTGGAGATATTACTGTTTGTGCATTTACAATATTCATTGATTTTTGCCATTGAAAAACGTCCAGAAATGTTTGAAGCTACTGACTGAATGAAAGGAGCTGGCATCTCACTCTCTTTGAATCTTCTTTATCATGCTAGGATTAGCAGGAAAAAGCAAAAAATTTCAGAATTGCACCTTGCAATGTGGAGATATTACTGTTTGTGCATTTACAATATTCATTGATTTTTGCCATTGAAAAACATGTTTTTCATATACCAGAAATGTTTGAAGCTACTGACTGAATGAAAGGAGCTGGCATCTCACTCTCTTTGAATCTTCTTTATTATGCTAGGATTAGCAGGAAAAAGCAAAAAATTTCAGAATTGCACCTTGCAATGTGGAGATATTACTGTTTGTGCATTTACAATATTCATTGATTTTTGCCATTGAAAAACATGTTTTTCATATACCAGAAATGTTTGAAGCTACTGACTGAATGAAAGGAGCTGGCATCTCACTCTCTTTGAATCTTCTTTATCATGCTAGGATTAACAGGAAAAAGCAAAAAATTTCAGAATTGCACCTTGCAATGTGGAGATATTACTGTTTGTGCATTTACAATATTCATTGATTTTTGCCATTGAAAAACGTCCAGAAATGTTTGAAGCTACTGACTGAATGAAAGGAGCTGTCATCTCACTCTCTTTGAATCTTCTTTATCATGCTAAGAGGAGCAGGAAAAAGCAAAAAATTTCAGAATTGCACCTTGCAATGCGGAGAAATTACTGTTTGTGCATTTACAATATTCATTGATTTTTGCCATTGAAAAATGTCCAGAAATGATTGAAGCTACTGACTGAATGAAAGGAGCTGGCATCTCACTCTCTTTGAATCTTCTTTATCATGCTAGGATTAGCAGGAAAAAGCAAAAAATTTCAGAATTGCACCTTGCAATGTGGAGATATTACTGTTTGTGCATTTACAATATTCATTGATTTTTGCCATTGAAAAACATGTTTTTCATATACCAGAAATGTTTGAAGCTACTGACTGAATGAAAGGAGCTGGCATCTCACTCTCTTTGAATCTTCTTTATCATGCTAGGATTAACAGGAAAAAGCAAAAAATTTCAGAATTTCACCTTGCAATGTGGAGATATTACTGTTTGTGCATTTACAATATTCATTGATTTTTGCCATTGAAAAACATGTTTTTCATATACCAGAAATGTTTGAAGCTACTGACTGAATGAAAGGAGCTGGCATCTCACTCTCTTTGAATCTTCTTTATCATGCTAGGATTAACAGGAAAAAGCAAAAAATTTCAGAATTGCACCTTGCAATGTGGAGATATTACTGTTTGTGCATTTACAATATTCATTGATTTTTGCCATTGAAAAACGTCCAGAAATGTTTGAAGCTACTGACTGAATGAAAGGAGCTGGCATCTCACTCTCTTTGAATCTTCTTTATCATGCTAGGATTAGCAGGAAAAAGCAAAAAATTTCAGAATTGCACCTTGCAATGTGGAGATATTACTGTTTGTGCATTTACAATATTCATTGATTTTTGCCATTGAAAAACATGTTTTTCATATACCAGAAATGTTTGAAGCTACTGACTAAATGAAAGGAGCTGGCATCTCACTCTCTTTGAATCTTCTTTATCATGCTAGGATTAGCAGGAAAAAGCAAAAAATTTCAGAATTGCACCTTGCAATGTGGAGATATTACTGTTTGTGCATTTACAATATTCATTGATTTTTGCCATTGAAAAACGTTTTTCATATACCAGAAATGTTTGAAGCTACTGACTGAATGAAAGGAGCTGGCATCTCACTCTCTTTGAATCTTCTTTATCATGCTAGGATTAACAGGAAAAAGCAAAAAATTTCAGAATTGCACCTTGCAATGTGGAGATATTACTGTTTGTGCATTTACAATATTCATTGATTTTTGCCATTGAAAAACGTCCAGAAATGTTTGAAGCTACTGACTGAATGAAAGGAGCTGGCATCTCACTCTCTTTGAATCTTCTTTATCATGCTAGGATTAACAGGAAAAAGCTAAAAATTTTAGAATTGCACCTTGCAATGTGGAGATATTACTGTTTGTGCATTTACAATATTCATTGATTTTTGCCATTGAAAAACATGTTTTTCATATACCAGAAATGTTTGAAGCTACTGACTGAATGAAAGGAGCTGGCATCTCACTCTCTTTGAATCTTCTTTATCATGCTAGGATTAGCAGGAAAAAGCAAAAAATTTCAGAATTGCACCTTGCAATGTGGAGATATTACTGTTTGTGCATTTACAATATTCATTGATTTTTGCCATTGAAAAACATGTGTTTTTCATATACCAGAAATGTTTGAAGCTACTGACTGAATGAAAGGAGCTGGCATCTCACTCTCTTTGAATCTTCTTTATCATGCTAGGATTAGCAGGAAAAAGCAAAAAATTTCAGAATTGCACCTTGCAATGTGGAGATATTACTGTTTGTGCATTTACAATATTCATTGATTTTTGCCATTGAAAAACATGTTTTTCATATACCAGAAATGTTTGAAGCTACTGACTGAATGAAAGGAGCTGGCATCTCACTCTCTTTGAATCTTCTTTATCATGCTAGGATTAACAGGAAAAAGCAAAAAATTTCAGAATTGCACCTTGCAATGTGGAGATATTACTGTTTGTGCATTTACAATATTCATTGATTTTTGCCATTGAAAAACGTCCAGAAATGTTTGAAGCTACTGACTGAATGAAAGGAGCTGGCATCTCACTCTCTTTGAATCTTCTTTATCATGCTAGGATTAGCAGGAAAAAGCAAAAAATTTCAGAATTGCACCTTGCAATGTGGAGATATTACTGTTTGTGCATTTACAATATTCATTGATTTTTGCCATTGAAAAACATGTTTTTCATATACCAGAAATGTTTGAAGCTACTGACTGAATGAAAGGAGCTGGCATGTCACTCTCTTTGAATCTTCTTTATCATGCTAGGATTAACAGGAAAAAGCAAAAAATTTCAGAATTGCACCTTGCAATGTGGAGATATTACTGTTTGTGCATTTACAATATTCATTGATTTTTGCCATTGAAAAACATGTTTTTCATATACCAAAAATGTTTGAAGCTACTGACTGAATGAAAGGAGCTGGCATCTCACTCTCTTTGAATCTTCTTTATCATGCTAGGATTAACAGGAAAAAGCAAAAAATTTCAGAATTGCACCTTGCAATGTGGAGATATTACTGTTTGTGCATTTACAATATTCATTGATTTTTGCCATTGAAAAACGTCCAGAAATGTTTGAAGCTACTGACTGAATGAAAGGAGCTGGCATCTCACTCTCTTTGAATCTTCTTTATCATGCTAGGATTAGCAGGAAAAAGCAAAAAATTTCAGAATTGCACCTTGCAATGTGGAGATATTACTGTTTGTGCATTTACAATATTCATTGATTTTTGCCATTGAAAAACATGTTTTTCATATACCAGAAATGTTTGAAGCTACTGACTGAATGAAAGGAGCTGGCATCTCACTCTCTTTGAATCTTCTTTATCATGCTAGGATTAGCAGGAAAAAGCAAAAAATTTCAGAATTGCACCTTGCAATGTGGAGATATTACTGTTTGTGCATTTACAATATTCATTGATTTTTGCCATTGAAAAACGTTTTTCATATACCAGAAATGTTTGAAGCTACTGACTGAATGAAAGGAGCTGGCATCTCACTCTCTTTGACTCTTCTTTATCATGCTAGGATTAACAGGAAAAAGCAAAAAATTTCAGAATTGCACCTTGCAATGTGGAGATATTACTGTTTGTGCATTTACAATATTCATTGATTTTTGCCATTGAAAAACATCCAGAAATGTTTGAAGCTACTGACTGAATGAAAGGAGCTGGCATCTCACTCTCTTTGAATCTTCTTTATCATGCTAGGATTAGCAGGAAAAAGCAAAAAATTTCAGAATTGCACCTTGCAATGTGGAGATATTACTGTTTGTGCATTTACAATATTCATTGATTTTTGCCATTGAAAAACATGTTTTTCATATACCAGAAATGTTTGAAGCTACTGACTGAATGAAAGGAGCTGGCATCTCACTCTCTTTGAATCTTCTTTATCATGCTAGGATTAGCAGGAAAAAGCAAAAAATTTCAGAATTGCACCTTGCAATGTGGAGATATTACTGTTTGTGCATTTACAATATTCATTGATTTTTGCCATTGAAAAACGTTTTTCATATACCAGAAATGTTTGAAGCTACTGACTGAATGAAAGGAGCTGGCATCTCACTCTCTTTGAATCTTCTTTATCATGCTAGGATTAACAGGAAAAAGCTAAAAATTTCAGAATTGCACCTTGCAATGTGGAGATATTACTGTTTGTGCATTTACAATATTCATTGATTTTTGCCATTGAAAAACATGTTTTTCATATACCAGAAATGTTTGAAGCTACTGACTGAATGAAAGGAGCTGGCATCTCACTCTCTTTGAATCTTCTTTATCATGCCAGGAAAAAACAAAAAATTTCAGAATTGCACCTTGCAATGTGGAGATATTACTGTTTGTGCATTTACAATATTCATTGATTTTTGCCATTGAAAAACATGTGTTTTTCATATACCAGAAATGTTTGAAGCTACTGACTGAATGAAATCAGCTGGCATCTCACTCTCTTTGAATCTTCTTTATCATGCTAGGATTAGCAGGAAAAAGCAAAAAATTTCAGAATTGCACCTTGCAATGTGGAGATATTACTGTTTGTGCATTTACAATATTCATTGATTTTTGCCATTGAAAAACATGTTTTTCATATACCAGAAATGTTTGAAGCTACTGACTGAATGAAAGGAGCTGGCATCTCACTCTCTTTGAATCTTCTTTTCATGCTAGGATTAACAGGAAAAAGCAAAAAATTTCAGAATTGCACCTTGCAATGTGGAGATATTACTGTTTGTGCATTTACAATATTCATTGATTTTTGCCATTGAAAAACGTCCAGAAATGTTTGAAGCTACTGACTGAATGAAAGGAGCTGGCATCTCACTCTCTTTGAATCTTCTTTATCATGCTAGGATTAGCAGGAAAAAGCAAAAAATTTCAGAATTGCACCTTGCAATGTGGAGATATTACTGTTTGTGCATTTACAATATTCATTGATTTTTGCCATTGAAAAACATGTTTTTCATATACCAGAAATGTTTGAAGCTACTGACTGAATGAAAGGAGCTGGCATGTCACTCTCTTTGAATCTTCTTTATCATGCTAGGATTAACAGGAAAAAGCAAAAAATTTCAGAATTGCACCTTGCAATGTGGAGATATTACTGTTTGTGCATTTACAATATTCATTGATTTTTGCCATTGAAAAACATGTTTTTCATATACCAGAAATGTTTGAAGCTACTGACTGAATGAAAGGAGCTGGCATCTCACTCTCTTTGAATCTTCTTTATCATGCTAGTATTAACAGGAAAAAGCAAAAAATTTCAGAATTGCACCTTGCAATGTGGAGATATTACTGTTTGTGCATTTACAATATTCATTGATTTTTGCCATTGAAAAACGTCCAGAAATGTTTGAAGCTACTGACTGAATGAAAGGAGCTGGCATCTCACTCTCTTTGAATCTTCATTATCATGCTAGGATTAGCAGGAAAAAGCAAAAAATTTCAGAATTGCACCTTGCAATGTGGAGATATTACTGTTTGTGCATTTAAAATATTCATTGATTTTTGCCATTGAAAAACATGTTTTTCATATACCAGAAATGTTTGAAGCTACTGACTGAATGAAAGGAGCTGGCATCTCACTCTCTTTGAATCTTCTTTATCATGCTAGGATTAGCAGGAAAAAGCAAAAAATTTCAGAATTGCACCTTGCAATGTGGAGATATTACTGTTTGTGCATTTACAATATTCATTGATTTTTGCCACTGAAAAACATGTTTTTCATATACCAGAAATGTTTGAAGCTACTGACTGAATGAAAGGAGCTGGCATCTCACTGTCTTTGAATCTTCTTTATCATGCTAGGATTAGCAGGAAAAAGCAAAAAATTTCAGAATTGCACCTTGCAATGTGGAGATATTACTGTTTGTGCATTTACAATATTCATTGATTTTTGCCATTGAAAAACATGTTTTTCATATACCAGAAATGTTTGAAGCTACTGACTGAATGAAAGGAGCTGGCATCTCACTCTCTTTGAATCTTCTTTATCATGCTAGGATTAACAGGAAAAAGCAAAAAATTTCAGAATTGCACCTTGCAATGTGGAGATATTACTGTTTGTGCATTTACAATATTCATTGATTTTTGCCATTGAAAAACGTCCAGAAATGTTTGAAGCTACTGACTGAATGAAAGGAGCTGGCATCTCACTCTCTTTGAATCTTCTTTATCATGCTAGGATTAACAGGAAAAAGCTAAAAATTTCAGAACTGCACCTTGCAATGTGGAGATATTACTGTTTGTACATTTACAATATTCATTGATTTTTGCCATTGAAAAACATGTTTTTCATATACCAGAAATGTTTGAAGCTACTGACTGAATGAAAGGAGCTGGCATCTCACTCTCTTTGAATCTTCTTTATCATGCTAGGATTAGCAGGAAAAAGCAAAGAATTTCAGAATTGCACCTTGCAATGTGGAGATATTACTGTTTGTGCATTTACAATATTCATTGATTTTTGCCATTGAAAAACATGTTTTTCATATACCAGAAATGTTTGAAGCTACTGACTGAATGAAAGGAGCTGGCATCTCACTCTCTTTGAATCTTCTTTATCATGCTAGGATTAACAGGAAAAAGCAAAAAATTTCAGAATTGCACCTTGCAATGTGGAGATATTACTGTTTGTGCATTTACAATATTCATTGATTTTTGCCATTGAAAAACATGTTTTTCATATACCAGAAATGTTTGAAGCTACTGACTGAATGAAAGGAGCTGGCATCTCACTCTCTTTGAATCTTCTTTATCATGCTAGGATTAACAGGAAAAAGCAAAAAATTTCAGAATTGCACCTTGCAATGTGGAGATATTACTGTTTGTGCATTTACAATATTCATTGATTTTTGCCATTGAAAAACGTCCAGAAATGTTTGAAGCTACTGACTGAATGAAAGGAGCTGGCATCTCACTCTCTTTGAATCTTCTTTATCATGCTAGGATTAGCAGGAAAAAGCAAAAAATTTCAGAATTGCACCTTGCAATGTGGAGATATTACTGTTTGTGCATTTACAATATTCATTGATTTTTGCCATTGAAAAACATGTTTTTCATATACCAGAAATGTTTGAAGCTACTGACTGAATGAAAGGAGCTGGCATCTCACTCTCTTTGAATCTTCTTTATCATGCTAGGATTAGCAGGAAAAAGCAAAAAATTTCAGAATTGCACCTTGCAATGTGGAGATATTACTGTTTGTGCATTTACAATATTCATTGATTTTTGCCATTGAAAAACATGTTTTTCATATACCAGAAATGTTTGAAGCTACTGACTGAATGAAAGGAGCTGGCATCTCACTCTCTTTGAATCTTCTTTATCATGCTAGGATTAACAGGAAAAAGCAAAAAATTTCAGAATTGCACCTTGCAATGTGGAGATATTACTGTTTGTGCATTTACAATATTCATTGATTTTTGCCATTGAAAAACGTCCAGAAATGTTTGAAGCTACTGACTGAATGAAAGGAGCTGGCATCTCACTCTCTTTGAATCTTCTTTATCATGCTAGGATTAACAGGAAAAAGCTAAAAATTTCAGAACTGCACCTTGCAATGTGGAGATATTACTGTTTGTGCATTTACAATATTCATTGATTTTTGCCATTGAAAAACATGTTTTTCATATACCAGAAATGTTTGAAGCTACTGACTGAATGAAAGGAGCTGGCATCTCACTCTCTTTGAATCTTCTTTATCATGCTAGGATTAACAGGAAAAAGCAAAAAATTTCAGAATTGCACCTTGCAATGTGGAGATATTACTGTTTGTGCATTTACAATATTCATTGATTTTTGCCATTGAAAAACGTCCAGAAATGTTTGAAGCTACTGACTGAATGAAAGGAGCTGGCATCTCACTCTCTTTGAATCTTCTTTATCATGCTAGGATTAACAGGAAAAAGCTAAAAATTTCAGAATTGCACCTTCCAATGTGGAGATATTACTGTTTGTGCATTTACAATATTCATTGATTTTTGCCATTGAAAAACATGTTTTTCCTATACCAGAAATGTTTGAAGCTACTGACTGAATGAAAGGAGCTGGCATCTCACTCTCTTTGAATCTTCTTTATCATGCTAGGATTAGCAGGAAAAAGCAAAAAATTTCAGAATTGCACCTTGCAATGTGGAGATATTACTGTTTGTGCATTTACAATATTCATTGATTTTTGCCATTGAAAAACGTCCAGAAATGTTTGAAGCTACTGACTGAATGAAAGGAGCTGTCATCTCACTCTCTTTGAATCTTCTTTATCATGCTAAGAGGAGCAGGAAAAAGCAAAAAATTTCAGAATTGCACCTTGCAATGCGGAGAAATTACTGTTTGTGCATTTACAATATTCATTGATTTTTGCCATTGAAAAATGTCCAGAAATGATTGAAGCTACTGACTGAATGAAAGGAGCTGGCATCTCACTCTCTTTGAATCTTCTTTATCATGCTAGGATTAGCAGGAAAAAGCAAAAAATTTCAGAATTGCACCTTGCAATGTGGAGATATTACTGTTTGTGCATTTACAATATTCATTGATTTTTGCCATTGAAAAACATGTTTTTCATATACCAGAAATGTTTGAAGCTACTGACTGAATGAAAGGAGCTGGCATCTCACTCTCTTTGAATCTTCTTTATCATGCTAGGATTAACAGGAAAAAGCAAAAAATTTCAGAATTTCACCTTGCAATGTGGAGATATTACTGTTTGTGCATTTACAATATTCATTGATTTTTGCCATTGAAAAACATGTTTTTCATATACCAGAAATGTTTGAAGCTACTGACTGAATGAAAGGAGCTGGCATCTCACTGTCTTTGAATCTTCTTTATCATGCTAGGATTAACAGGAAAAAGCAAAAAATTTCAGAATTGCACCTTGCAATGTGGAGATATTACTGTTTGTGCATTTACAATATTCATTGATTTTTGCCATTGAAAAACGTCCAGAAATGTTTGAAGCTACTGACTGAATGAAAGGAGCTGGCATCTCACTCTCTTTGAATCTTCTTTATCATGCTAGGATTAGCAGGAAAAAGCAAAAAATTTCAGAATTGCACCTTGCAATGTGGAGATATTACTGTTTGTGCATTTACAATATTCATTGATTTTTGCCATTGAAAAACATGTTTTTCATATACCAGAAATGTTTGAAGCTACTGACTAAATGAAAGGAGCTGGCATCTCACTCTCTTTGAATCTTCATTATCATGCTAGGATTAGCAGGAAAAAGCAAAAAATTTCAGAATTGCACCTTGCAATGTGGAGATATTACTGTTTGTGCATTTACAATATTCATTGATTTTTGCCATTGAAAAACGTTTTTCATATACCAGAAATGTTTGAAGCTACTGACTGAATGAAAGGAGCTGGCATCTCACTCTCTTTGAATCTTCTTTATCATGCTAGGATTAACAGGAAAAAGCAAAAAATTTCAGAATTGCACCTTGCAATGTGGAGATATTACTGTTTGTGCATTTACAATATTCATTGATTTTTGCCATTGAAAAACGTCCAGAAATGTTTGAAGCTACTGACTGAATGAAAGGAGCTGGCATCTCACTCTCTTTGAATCTTCTTTATCATGCTAGGATTAACAGGAAAAAGCTAAAAATTTTAGAATTGCACCTTGCAATGTGGAGATATTACTGTTTGTGCATTTACAATATTCATTGATTTTTGCCATTGAAAAACATGTTTTTCATATACCAGAAATGTTTGAAGCTACTGACTGAATGAAAGGAGCTGGCATCTCACTCTCTTTGAATCTTCTTTATCATGCTAGGATTAGCAGGAAAAAGCAAAAAATTTCAGAATTGCACCTTGCAATGTGGAGATATTACTGTTTGTGCATTTACAATATTCATTGATTTTTGCCATTGAAAAACATGTGTTTTTCATATACCAGAAATGTTTGAAGCTACTGACTGAATGAAAGGAGCTGGCATCTCACTCTCTTTGAATCTTCTTTATCATGCTAGGATTAGCAGGAAAAAGCAAAAAATTTCAGAATTGCACCTTGCAATGTGGAGATATTACTGTTTGTGCATTTACAATATTCATTGATTTTTGCCATTGAAAAACATGTTTTTCATATACCAGAAATGTTTGAAGCTACTGACTGAATGAAAGGAGCTGGCATCTCACTCTCTTTGAATCTTTTTTATCATGCTAGGATTAACAGGAAAAAGCAAAAAATTTCAGAATTGCACCTTGCAATGTGGAGATATTACTGTTTGTGCATTTACAATATTCATTGATTTTTGCCATTGAAAAACGTCCAGAAATGTTTGAAGCTACTGACTGAATGAAAGGAGCTGGCATCTCACTCTCTTTGAATCTTCTTTATCATGCTAGGATTAGCAGGAAAAAGCAAAAAATTTCAGAATTGCACCTTGCAATGTGGAGATATTACTGTTTGTGCATTTACAATATTCATTGATTTTTGCCATTGAAAAACATGTTTTTCATATACCAGAAATGTTTGAAGCTACTGACTGAATGAAAGGAGCTGGCATGTCACTCTCTTTGAATCTTCTTTATCATGCTAGGATTAACAGGAAAAAGCAAAAAATTTCAGAATTGCACCTTGCAATGTGGAGATATTACTGTTTGTGCATTTACAATATTCATTGATTTTTGCCATTGAAAAACATGTTTTTCATATACCAGAAATGTTTGAAGCTACTGACTGAATGAAAGGAGCTGGCATCTCACTCTCTTTGAATCTTCTTTATAATGCTAGGATTAACAGGAAAAAGCAAAAAATTTCAGAATTGCACCTTGCAATGTGGAGATATTACTGTTTGTGCATTTACAATATTCATTGATTTTTGCCATTGAAAAACGTCCAGAAATGTTTGAAGCTACTGACTGAATGAAAGGAGCTGGCATCTCACTCTCTTTGAATCTTCTTTATCATGCTAGGATTAGCAGGAAAAAGCAAAAAATTTCAGAATTGCACCTTGCAATGTGGAGATATTACTGTTTGTGCATTTACAATATTCATTGATTTTTGCAATTGAAAAACATGTTTTTCATATACCAGAAATGTTTGAAGCTACTGACTGAATGAAAGGAGCTGGCATCTCACTCTCTTTGAATCTTCTTTATCATGCTAGGATTAGCAGGAAAAAGCAAAAAATTTCAGAATTGCACCTTGCAATGTGGAGATATTACTGTTTGTGCATTTACAATATTCATTGATTTTTGCCATTGAAAAACGTTTTTCATATACCAGAAATGTTTGAAGCTACTGACTGAATGAAAGGAGCTGGCATCTCACTCTCTTTGAATCTTCTTTATCATGCTAGGATTAACAGGAAAAAGCAAAAAATTTCAGAATTGCACCTTGCAATGTGGAGATATTACTGTTTGTGCATTTACAATATTCATTGATTTTTGCCATTGAAAAACATCCAGAAATGTTTGAAGCTACTGACTGAATGAAAGGAGCTGGCATCTCACTCTCTTTGAATCTTCTTTATCATGCTAGGATTAGCAGGAAAAAGCAAAAAATTTCAGAATTGCACCTTGCAATGTGGAGATATTACTGTTTGTGCATTTACAATATTCATTGATTTTTGCCATTGAAAAACATGTTTTTCATATACCAGAAATGTTTGAAGCTACTGACTGAATGAAAGGAGCTGGCATCTCACTCTCTTTGAATCTTCTTTATCATGCTAGGATTAGCAGGAAAAAGCAAAAAATTTCAGAATTGCACCTTGCAATGTGGAGATATTACTGTTTGTGCATTTACAATATTCATTGATTTTTGCCATTGAAAAACGTTTTTCATATACCAGAAATGTTTGAAGCTACTGACTGAATGAAAGGAGCTGGCATCTCACTCTCTTTGAATCTTCTTTATCATGCTAGGATTAACAGGAAAAAGCTAAAAATTTCAGAATTGCACCTTGCAATGTGGAGATATTACTGTTTGTGCATTTACAATATTCATTGATTTTTGCCATTGAAAAACATGTTTTTCATATACCAGAAATGTTTGAAGCTACTGACTGAATGAAAGGAGCTGGCATCTCACTCTCTTTGAATCTTCTTTACATGCTAGAGATTTAACAGGAAAAAGCAAAAAATTTCAGAATTGCACCTTGCAATGTGGAGATATTACTGTTTGTGCATTTACATATTCATTGATTTTTGCCATTGAAAAACATGTGTTTTCATATACCAGAAATGTTTGAAGCTACTGACTGAATGAAAGGAGCTGGCATCTCACTCTCTTTGAATCTTCTTTATCATGCTAGGATTAGCAGGAAAAAGCAAAAAATTTCAGGAATTGCACCTTGCAATGTGGAGATATTACTGTTTGTGCATTTACAATATTCATTGATTTTTGCCATTGAAAAACATGTTTTTCATATACCAGAAATGTTTGAAGCTACTGACTGAATGAAAGGAGCTGGCATCTCACTCTCTTTGAATCTTCTTATCATGCTAGGATTAACAGGAAAAAGCAAAAAATTTCAGAATTGCACCTTGCAATGTGGAGATATTACTGTTTGTGCATTTACAATATTCATTGATTTTTGCCATTGAAAAACGTTTCATATACCAGAAATGTTTGAAGCTACTGACTGAATGAAAGGAGCTGGCATCTCACTCTCTTTGAATCTTCTTTATCATGCTAGGATTAGCAGGAAAAAGCAAAAAATTTCAGAATTGCACCTTGCAATGTGGAGATATTACTGTTTGTGCTTTACAATATTCATTGATTTTTGCCATTGAAAAACTATACCAGAAATGTTTGAAGCTACTGACTGAATGAAAGGAGCTGGCATCTCACTCTCTTTAATCTTCTTTATCATGCTAGGATTAACAGGAAAAAGCAAAAAATTTCAGAATTGCACCTTGCAATGTGAGAATATTACTGTTTGTGCATTTACAATATTCATTGATTTTGCCATTGAAAAACGTACCAGAAATGTTTTGAAGCTACTGACTGAATGAAAGGAGCTGGCATCTCACTCTCTTTGAATCTTCTTTATCATGCTAGGATTAGCAGGAAAAAGCAAAAAATTTCAGAATTGCACCTTGCAATGTGGAGATATTACTGTTTGTGCATTTACAATATTCATTGATTTTTGCCATTGAAAAACTTGTTTTTCATATACCAGAAATGTTTGAAGCTACTGACTGAATGAAAGGAGCTGGCATCTCACTCTCTTTGAATCTTCTTTATCATGCTAGGATTAGCAGGAAAAAGCAAAAAATTTCAGAATTGCACCTTGCAATGTGGAGATATTACTGTTTGTGCATTTACAATATTCATTGATTTTTGCCATTGAAAAACATGTTTTTCATATACCAGAAATGTTTGAAGCTACTGACTGAATGAAAGGAGCTGGCATCTCACTCTCTTTGAATCTTCTTTATCATGCTAGGCATTAACAGGAAAAACAAAAAATTTCAGAATTGCACCTTGCAATGTGGAGATATTACTGTTTGTGCATTTACAATATTCATTGATTTTTGCCATTGAAAAACATGTGTTTTTTCATATACCAGAAATGTTTGAAGCTACTGACTGAATGAAAGGAGCTGGCATCTCACTCTCTTTGAATCTTCTTTATCATGCTAGGATTAGCAGGAAAAGCAAAAAATTTCAGAATTGCACCTTGCAATGTGGAGATATTACTGTTTGTGCATTTACAATATTCATTGATTTTTGCCATTGAAAAACATGTTTTTCATATACCAGAAATGTTTTGAAGCTACTGACTGAATGAAAGGAGCTGGCATCTCACTCTTCTTTGAATCTTCTTTATCATGCTAGGATTAGACAGGAAAAAGCAAAAAATTTCAGAATTGCACCTTGCAATGTGGAGATATTACTGTTTGTGCATTTACAATATTCATTGATTTTTGCCATTGAAAACGTCCAGAAATGTTTGAAGCTACTGACTGAATGAAAGGAGCTGGCATCTCACTCTCTTTGAATCTTCTTTATCATGCTAGATTAACAGGAAAAGCTAAAACATTTCAGAATTGCACCTTGCAATGTGGAGATATTACTGTTTGTGCATTTACAATATTCATTGATTTTTGCCATTGAAAAACATGTTTTTCATATACCAGAAATGTTTGAAGCTACTGACTGAATGAAAGGAGCTGGCATGTCACTCTCTTTGAATCTTCTTTATCATGCCTAGATTAATTAAAGGAAAAAGCAAAAAATTTCAGAATTGCACCTTGCAATGTGGAGATATTACTGTTTGTGCATTTACAATATTCATTGATTTTTGCCATTGAAAAACATGTGTTTTTCATATACCAGAAATGTTTGAAGCTACTGACTGAATGAAAGGAGCTGGCATCTCACTCTCTTTGAATCTTCTTTATCATGCTAGGATTAACAGGAAAAAGCAAAAAATTTCAGAATTGCACCCTTGCAATGTGGAGATATTACTGTTTGTGCATTTACAATATTCATTGATTTTTGCCATTGAAAAATGTTTTTCAAATACCAGAAATGTTTGAAGCTACTGACTGAATGAAAGGAGCTGGCATCTCACTCTCTTTGAATCTTCTTATCATGCTAGGATTAACAGGAAAAAGCAAAAAATTTCAGAATTGCACCTTGCAATGTGGAGATATTACTGTTTGTGCATTTACAATATTCATTGATTTTTGCATTGAAAAACAATGTTTCATATACCAGAAATGTTTGAAGCTACTGACTGAATGAAAAGAGCTGGCATCTCACTCTCTTTGAATCTTCTTTATCATGCTAGGATTAGCAGGAAAAAGCAAAAAATTTCAGAATTTGCACCTTGCAATGTGGAGATATTACTGTTTGTGCATTTACAATATTCATTGATTTTTGCCATTGAAAAACATGTTTTTCATATACCAGAAATGTTTGAAGCTACTGACTGAATGAAAGGAGCTGGCATGTCACTCTCTTTGAATCTTCTTTATCATGCTAGGATTAACAGGAAAAAGCAAAAATTTCAGAATTGCACCTTGCAATGTGGAGATATTACTGTTTGTGCATTTACAATATTCATTGATTTTTGCCATTGAAAAACATGTTTTCATATACCAGAAATGTTTGAAGCTACTGACTGAATGAAAGGAGCTGGCATCTCACTCTCTTTGAATCTTCTTTATCATGCTAGGATTAACAGAAAAAGCAAAAAATTTCAGAATTGCACCTTGCAATGTGGAGATATTACTGTTTGTGCATTTACAATATTCATTGATTTTTGCCATTGAAAAACGTCCAGAAAATGTTTGAAGCTACTGACTGAATGAAAGGAGCTGGCATCTCACTCTCTTTGAATCTTCTTTATCATGCTAGGATTAGCAGGAAAAAGCAAAAAATTTCAGAATTGCACTTGCAATGTGGAGATATTACTGTTTGTGCATTTACAATATTCATTGATTTTTGCCATTGAAAACATGTTTTTCATATACCAGAAATGTTTGAAGCTACTGACTGAATGAAAGGAGCTGGCATCTCACTCTCTTTGAATCTTCTTTATCATGCTAGGATTAGCAGGAAAAAGCAAAAATTTCAGAATTGCACCTTGCATGTGGAGAATTACTGTTTGTGCATTTACAATATTCATTGATTTTTTGCCATTGAAAAACATGTTTTTCTATACCAGAAATGTTTGAAGCTACTGACTGAATGAAAGGAGCTGGCATCTCACTGGTCTTTGAATCTTCTTTATCATGCTAGGATTAGCAGGAAAAAGCAAAAAATTTCAGAATTGCACCTTGCAATGTGGAGATATTACTGTTTGTGCATTTACAATATTCATTGATTTTTGCCATTGAAAAACATGTTTTTCATATACCAGAAATGTTTGAAGCTACTGACTGAATGAAAGGAGCTGGCATCTCACTCTCTTTGAATCTTCTTTATCATGCTAGGATTAACAGGAAAAAGCAAAAAAATTTCAGAATTGCACCTTGCAATGTGAGATATTACTGTTTGTGCATTTACAATATTCATTGATTTTTGCCATTGAAAAACGTCAGAATGTTTGAAGCTACTGACTGAATGAAAGGAGCTGGCATCTCACTCTCTTTGAATCTTCTTTATCATGCTAGGATTAACAAGGAAAAAGCTAAAAAATTTCAGAATGCACCTTGCAATGTGGAGATATTACTGTTTGTGCATTTACAATATTCATTGATTTTTGCCATTGAAAAACATGTTTTTCATATAACAGAATGTTTGAAGCTACTGACTAAATGAAAGGAGCTGGCATCTCACTCTCTTTGAATCTTCTTTATCATGCTAGGATTAGCAGGAAAAAGCAAAAGAATTTCAGAATTGCACCTTGCAATGTGAGATATTACTGTTTGTGCATTTACAATATTCATTGATTTTTGCCATTGAAAAACATGTTTTTCATATACCAGAAATGTTTGA